>NW_024072701.1:0-4993 GCF_014754425.2 Oryx dammah
CTTTTCTCCGGCCTAGCCTCCCGAGTCTGTCCCGTTTGGTCCTAACATTCCCCCCTGTCTTTTTATCCTTGAGAGGAATCTTCCTCTCTATTTTGAGACACTGCCTGATATTGTTGCCTCAGTGCCATTACCTGAACGGTATTGACATGGTCTTTTACAAAGGCAACAAGCTTAGTTATTATGCATGGACCAAAAGTAAGTATTAATAGTAGCACTATTAGAGGGCCCATCAGGGTGGAAATTAGCGTTGTTAACCACAGGGACTATTGGAACCAGGACTCAAATTAATCTTGAGACATTTTTTTTTTAATTGCCAAAGCAGATTTTACCATTAATGACGTCTGTGTTTTTCTAGATATGAGAAGATGCAAGAATTGGGACTCATAAAATCTTTTCCTGAAAAAAATCTAACTATCTGATGGCCCGTTTTGCCAGTTTTTCACAGAGCACAGAGTGCCTCATTTCTGATTTTTACCCTGAACTCCTTTCAGGGGCGTTGAAAGTCAGCAGTTGCAGCGGCCATGATTTAATCTTTGTAGATGCAGATGGCGAGTGTCAGTCTTCAGTTGGCAGAGCCCTTTTTGCTCATAAACTTGACCACGATTATGAGAGGGGCACTGCATGACCATTTTATCCCACGGTGCTGAGAGTGTCCATTTTCAGGTAAACAGGCCACTCAATGTGCTGTTACTGGACTAGGCCGTGAAACAGTATCTAAAATTCTCTGGACCACCTATCTTACTAGCTTTTTGGTCCAGGAAAATATTCCTTTTTGTTGCTTCTTGCCATATCTAGAGTTACACTGTTACCATCATCGATCTCATATGGGACTATATATTATTATTAGAGGCCTCACCCACACATTTGACAGTGTAAGAAACAGCAATTTTGTAAAACAGGGGAAATACAAATAACATAGCCAGCAGTATTAGTAAAGTCACAAGTAAGACTTATGTTAAGAACTTCCATTAGATGTAGCCCAGTATATCTTCAGGTCATCTGACTTAGTCTGCCCTGTAGAATCTTTATCTTCCAGGGAAATTACATGTTGGCACCATCTATAAGGCACATAGCCCAGTTTTTTTTAGTGTTATTAGACTGATTATCTTTAGTATGATTTAATTTTTTTTAAGTAAATTTTCTCAGGGCCAACCAGTTAAAGTCTGGTAATAGAGAAATTTACCAAGGTAACCCAGAACTAGACATGGGTAATTGGTCACAAACCCAACAATTGGACTGATTTTTAAAACTAGCATAGGATCAGGCCTATGATAGAAAAGCATTTGACTTATATGCAAAGGTCTAAGAAGTCAAGAAAACATAAATAATCATACGAATCAGGTCCAGCATCTTGGGGAAGCTGTCTACCTCTGATGTCGTCGTCTTCTCATCCTGGTGTAGTGTAGTTTCTCCTGATAAAAAAGTCCTTCCATCCATGTTAGAGACAGTCCCTTAAATTATGTCTTTTTCCAGTCCTGGTTGCAGGTCATGAGGCATCTGATCTTTATCCAAAGATAGATTATTGAGATAAGCTTCAGAAACAAACTTAGGGTGTTCTTTAAGAATTTAATTAAATTTTACATTAACATCACATAACAGCAAAGAACTATCTAAGAGATGAGTCTTACTAGATGCAGACCTCCATTAACAAACTGGTATTTAACATTTTGAAATATCTTTTTCTCCTTAAAGTTACCCTTATTTTTATTAAATATAACCAAATTAAGGCTAGTTTGTTAGCGAAATAAGTCTGTTCTCCCTGATTTTGGTCTGATGATTTTTATAACCATAATTGATTATAGGCTTTTATTTTGCTGGAACATTTATAGAGTCTCAGACTGAACTTTTAAAATAAAACAGGGCTGGGAAACTCACACCAAAGGCTTATCACAGATTTTGCCTAACAAATCTAGGTGAATTTTTCCCTTTTTAAGGTCTCAAAAATTTTTTTTGAGACTTTTGTATCTGTGAGATAACCTTCTTAACTCATTTGATAAACTTACTTGAAACCTAAGAACTTCCAATTTTTAGAGGAGTCAGAAAATATAATTGTTTTGTTTATAACATTTAATTTTACCAAAGTATTGTCATAATTAGTTTGAGAGGAAGATTTTTTCTACTTTCTGAAAACATACGATTTAAACCCATGATTTTCCAGATAGAAACCATAAAAGTTATAAGCATATTCACTGGTTTATTTAGTCTCTTTGCTAATTTTTGTGAAGTCATCAGGTTTTTTATTAAAATACCAGGACATATCAGAATGTTAAAAACTCCATATAATTTTTAGGATAACTGTATTAGTAACTTTACCTTACATTATAATATGAGCAGATTTATTACTCATTTGATAATCTTTTTATGTAATTTAACCAACCAAATAAACACAGTTTAATATCTCTCTTTGGGATGCTTCAGGGGCCCTCTGAAGCACCCCAAGGTTAGCTAGAAGCCAAAAGTGCTTCATAGAATGATTTAGGAAGTTTTGTCAACAAATATCAGAAAGCTTTTGAGCACTCAGTCAGATGGGACTATAGGTCACTGTGAAACAATAGCTATTCACTCAGCCAAAGTAACAATATGGGATTTCAGAGGCAAATACAGAACAGACCATTTAAGAGGCAAATGAACTTAGATCTATTGTCAAATGCAGTTTAACATCTGAAGAAAGTGTGTCTTTTTAACAAAGAGAAAAGCCAAATTTAAGTTTTTGCGCCAGCTTATTTTTAGTCATTAACAGTCCCAAATTTTTTTAGCTTTTTTTGTAAGAGGAAACTAATGTTTAGTAATAAATGTTTTAAAATTTTACTCTATTTGGAAGTGAGCTAGCTAGTCAGTGAACTTCTATCACTTAGTTTAGCACAACCCAATTTAAGTTACCCCAATTTGGACAGACTATTTTAGACAGACATTTTTAAAGTATAATTATTCTTAATAGAGTTTATCTAAAAGCTCATATCTCATTTATATATATATATATATATTTTCAGTGTCAGGAGTTAGAGATGGTCTAGATAAGTGTTTTTAAGAGCCCTGGTCTCAAGGCACAGGGAAAGAAAATAAAGTTCTAACAAATGGCGGCAGGTCTAAACCACATGGTGGCCAGACAAAGCAAAATGGCCATCAAAAATCACTACACAGATCACAGAGTTAAAACACACATATATAAACCCGGCAGTCCTCATCAAAGTGAAAGTGAAGTCGCTCAGTCGTATCATACTGTTTGTGACCTGCGGACTGTAGCCCACCAAGCCTTTCCGTAACATCAAAGATTTTAAGGGAGGAAAGGAAGCCAGGTTGAAAGAAGAAGGGGGAGGAGGCGGGAGAGGGGGCAAAAAGGGGTGGCCTTACAGACGTCTCCTGCCACCTACAGATACCCAGACCTTATGGGACTTTTCCCTGGGCTTTCAGAGAAGGGAGGACTGGAACTCGGCCCTACCAGAAATCAGAACCAGAATTTGAGTTCTCTGCCAAGAGGAAGTGATAAGTCTCCAATCCTCAACTCAGGCTGAGGGCCCTTCGACCAGATTTTTGCGTCTAGGACCAGGGGACTAGAAAAAGAGAAGGATAGGAAGGGTTAAGGAGAGGAAACAGAGAGGGAAGGGGAGGGAGATCAATAAAGTCTCTTTGTTTCTTACCGGTCGGGGCACTCTGGCCAGTTGTCCACGTCAGGAAGAGACCAGGGACAAAAGGGTCCCAGTTGCGGCCGCTGGGTCTGGTCCATTGGCAGGCAAGATGGCCCCTGAGTACCCCGAGTGGTCAGGATGTCAGTCTCGGTGAAGAAGAATCTCACCAGAGTCACCATTTGTTGCAGGAAGAGGGACCCCTTCCAGGGCCCGAAACTGGGCTCTTGCCTAACACTCGGAAATGAATTGTCCGAGGAGACATATTTGCTGACAAAGCAAGAGATTTTATTGGGAAAGGGCACCCGGGTGGAGAGCAGCAGGGTAAGGAAACCCAGGAGAACTGCTCTGCCGCGTGGCTCGCAATGTACAGGCGGTGTCTCCTTTAAACCTTTCCCGAACTCTTCTGGTTGGTGGAGGCTTAAAACAACTCATGCAAATAGTTACTATGGTGCCTGGCCAGGGTGGGGCGATTTCAATCAGTGTGCTTCTCCTAACAATTTCCCTTGTAAGATGGGGTATATAGCGGCGCCGTTGGTTCAGGCTCCTTGAGATTCTTTGGGTTTTTTTTCTTACATGTGTCGCCAACACCTGAGGGGTAGAAAATCCCTGTTGAGGCAAAAAAGGTTTTACCCAAGGAGGGGGGGCTTGGTCAGGGTGTCCGATCCGCAGTCGGAAGATGGTATCTCGGACTTGGTGTACAGTTCCCAAGTCAAAGGTGCCTTCTGAGGGCCAGCCTACATGGAAGGTCGGCCATTCTGTGCTGCAAAAAAGTTATTAATTTGTTTTTCTTCACCAGCACCGATAGATCCTGTGCTCTAGACTTAAAATCAGAAAAATGGTCAGTCATAAGGGACAATGGAGTGGAAGTCTCTTGCCCCATGATTACAGGATAGAACACAGGAGACAAGACGAACACACAGAGAGCAGTGACAACGCCGGCACACACAAAGATGCGACAAACAGAGGAGAGACAAACCTCGGCCGAGAACAGTACTAGGTCTTCCTGGGCCCCCTGAACCCTCCTATCCCTCTAGGTTATCTTACCAACAAGGCATTCACAGAGCCAGCCGCCTTCCCAGCACGATGCCGGGCCTCGGCCTTACGCTGGCTAAGACGACTAATTCGCCCCTGATTAAGCCTGAAAAGAGCTCTCTTCTCACCAGAGCCAGCTGCCTTCCAGCGCGTAAGCTGGGCCTCGGTCTTACACTGGCTAACCAGACTTAACACCGGTGTTCAGATAGCTTTCCTCCAAGTGAGGAAACCCCTTCTACCGGGAGTGTTATTCTTCCCAGTTAAAGGGATCCCGGACGAGCCCCCAAATGTTATGCCCAGAGTCCGAGTCCCCAAAACTGAGAGAATAAGACGTC
>NW_024072702.1:0-4992 GCF_014754425.2 Oryx dammah
TTTCTCCGGCCTAGCCTCCCGAGTCTGTCCCGTTTGGTCCTAACATTCCCCCCTGTCTTTTTATCCTTGAGAGGAATCTTCCTCTCTATTTTGAGACACTGCCTGATATTGTTGCCTCAGTGCCATTACCTGAACGGTATTGACATGGTCTTTTACAAAGGCAACAAGCTTAGTTATTATGCATGGACCAAAAGTAAGTATTAATAGTAGCACTATTAGAGGGCCCATCAGGGTGGAAATTAGCGTTGTTAACCACAGGGACTATTGGAACCAGGACTCAAATTAATCTTGAGACATTTTTTTTTAATTGCCAAAGCAGATTTTACCATTAATGACGTCTGTGTTTTTCTAGATATGAGAAGATGCAAGAATTGGGACTCATAAAATCTTTTCCTGAAAAAAATCTAACTATCTGATGGCCCGTTTTGCCAGTTTTTCACAGAGCACAGAGTGCCTCATTTCTGATTTTTACCCTGAACTCCTTTCAGGGGCGTTGAAAGTCAGCAGTTGCAGCGGCCATGATTTAATCTTTGTAGATGCAGATGGCGAGTGTCAGTCTTCAGTTGGCAGAGCCCTTTTTGCTCATAAACTTGACCACGATTATGAGAGGGGCACTGCATGACCATTTTATCCCACGGTGCTGAGAGTGTCCATTTTCAGGTAAACAGGCCACTCAATGTGCTGTTACTGGACTAGGCCGTGAAACAGTATCTAAAATTCTCTGGACCACCTATCTTACTAGCTTTTTGGTCCAGGAAAATATTCCTTTTTGTTGCTTCTTGCCATATCTAGAGTTACACTGTTACCATCATCGATCTCATATGGGACTATATATTATTATTAGAGGCCTCACCCACACATTTGACAGTGTAAGAAACAGCAATTTTGTAAAACAGGGGAAATACAAATAACATAGCCAGCAGTATTAGTAAAGTCACAAGTAAGACTTATGTTAAGAACTTCCATTAGATGTAGCCCAGTATATCTTCAGGTCATCTTACTTAGTCTGCCCTGTAGAATCTTTATCTTCCAGGGAAATTACATGTTGGCACCATCTATAAGGCACCTAGCCCAGTTTTTTTTAGTGTTATTAGACTGATTATCTTTAGTATGATTTAATTTTTTTTTAAGTAAATTTTCTCAGGGCCAACCAGTTAAAGTCTGGTAATAGAGAAATTTACCAAGGTAACCCAGAACTAGACATGGGTAATTGGTCACAAACCCAACAATTGGACTGATTTTTAAAACTAGCATAGGATCAGGCCTATGATAGAAAAGCATTTGACTTATATGCAAAGGTCTAAGAAGTCAAGAAAACATAAATAATCATACGAATCAGGTCCAGCATCTTGGGGAAGCTGTCTACCTCTGATGTCGTCGTCTTCTCATCCTGGTGTAGTGTAGTTTCTCCTGATAAAAAAGTCCTTCCATCCATGTTAGAGACAGTCCCTTAAATTATGTCTTTTTCCAGTCCTGGTTGCAGGTCATGAGGCATCTGATCTTCATCCAAAGATAGATTATTGAGATAAGCTTCAGAAACAAACTTAGGGTGTTCTTTAAGAATTTAATTAAATTTTACATTAACATCACATAACAGCAAAGAACTATCTAAGAGATGAGTCTTACTAGATGCAGACCTCCATTAACAAACTGGTATTTAACATTTTGAAATATCTTTTTCTCCTTAAAGTTACCCTTATTTTTATTAAATATAACCAAATTAAGGCTAGTTTGTTAGCGAAATAAGTCTGTTCTCCCTGATTTTGGTCTGATGATTTTTATAACCATAATTGATTATAGGCTTTTATTTTGCTGGAACATTTATAGAGTCTCAGACTGAACTTTTAAAATAAAACAGGGCTGGGAAACTCACACCAAAGGCTTATCACAGATTTTGCCTAACAAATCTAGGTGAATTTTTCCCTTTTTAAGGTCTCAAAAATTTTTTTGAGACTTTTGTATCTGTGAGATAACCTTCCTAACTCATTTGATAAACTTACTTGAAACCTAAGAACTTCCAATTTTTAGAGGAGTCAGAAAATATAATTGTTTTGTTTATAACATTTAATTTTACCAAAGTATTGTCATAATTAGTTTGAGAGGAAGATTTTCTCTACTTTCTGAAAACATACGATTTAAACCCATGATTTTCCAGATAGAAACCATAAAAGTTATAAGCATATTCACTGGTTCATTTAGTCTCTTTGCTAATTTTTGTGAAGTCATCAGGTTTTCTATTAAAATACCAGGACATATCAGAATGTTAAAAACTCCATATAATTTTTAGGATAACTGTATTAGTAACTTTACCTTACATTATAATATGAGCAGATTTATTACTCATTTGATAATCTTTTTATGTAATTTAACCAACCAAATAAACACAGTTTAATATCTCTCTTTGGGATGCTTCAGGGGCCCTCTGAAGCACCCCAAGGTTAGCTAGAAGCCAAAAGTGCTTCATAGAATGATTTAGGAAGTTTTGTCAACAAATATCAGAAAGCTTTTGAGCACTCAGTCAGATGGGACTATAGGTCACTGTGAAACAATAGCTATTCACTCAGCCAAAGTAACAATATGGGATTTCAGAGGCAAATACAGAACAGACCATTTAAGAGGCAAATGAACTTAGATCTATTGTCAAATGCAGTTTAACATCTGAAGAAAGTGTGTCTTTTTAACAAAGAGAAAAGCCAAATTCAAGTTTTTGCGCCAGCTTATTTTTAGTCATTAACAGTCCCAAATTTCTTTAGCTTTTTTTGTAAGAGGAAACTAATGTTTAGTAATAAATGTTTTAAAATTTTACTCTATTTGGAAGTGAGCTAGCTAGTCAGTGAACTTCTATCACTTAGTTTAGCACAACCCAATTTAAGTTACCCCAATTTGGACAGACTATTTTAGACAGACATTTTTAAAGCATAATTATTCTTAATAGAGTTTATCTAAAAGCTCATATCTCATTTATATATATATATATTTTTTTTCAGTGTCAGGAGTTAGAGATGGTCTAGATAAGTGTTTTTAAGAGCCCTGGTCTCAAGGCACAGGGAAAGAAAATAAAGTTCTAACAAATGGCGGCAGGTCTAAACCACATGGTGGCCAGACAAAGCAAAATGGCCATCAAAAATCACTACACAGATCACAGAGTTAAAACACACATATATAAACCCGGCAGTCCTCATCAAAGTGAAAGTGAAGTCGCTCAGTCGTATCATACTGTTTGTGACCTGCGGACTGTAGCCCACCAAGCCTTTCCGTAACATCAAAGATTTTAAGGGAGGAAAGGAAGCCAGGTTGAAAGAAGAAGGGGGAGGAGGCGGGAGAGGGGGCAAAAAGGGGTGGCCTTACAGACGTCTCCTGCCACCTACAGATACCCAGACCTTATGGGACTTTTCCCTGGGCTTTCAGAGAAGGGAGGACTGGAACTCGGCCCTACCAGAAATCAGAACCAGAATTTGAGTTCTCTGCCAAGAGGAAGTGATAAGTCTCCAATCCTCAACTCAGGCTGAGGGCCCTTCGACCAGATTTTTGCGTCTAGGACCAGGGGACTAGAAAAAAAGAGAAGGATAGGAAGGGTTAAGGAGAGGAGACAGAGAGGGAAGGGGAGGGAGATCAATAAAGTCTCTTTGTTTCTTACCGGTCGGGGCACTCTGGCCAGTTGTCCGCGTCAGGAAGAGACCAGGGACAAAAGGGTCCCAGTTGCGGCCGCTGGGTCTGGTCCATTGGCAGGCAAGCTGGCCCCTGAGTACCCCGAGTGGTCAGGATGTCAGTCTCGGTGAAGAAGAATCTCACCAGAGTCACCATTTGTTGCAGGAAGAGGGACCCCTTCCAGGGCCCGAAACTGGGCTCTTGCCTAACACTCGGAAATGAATTGTCCGAGGAGACATATTTGCTGACAAAGCAAGAGATTTTATTGGGAAAGGGCACCCGGGTGGAGAGCAGCAGGGTAAGGAAACCCAGGAGAACTGCTCTGCCGCGTGGCTCGCAATGTACAGGCGGTGTCTCCTTTAAACCTTTCCCGAACTCTTCTGGTTGGTGGAGGCTTAAAACAACTCATGCAAATAGTTACTATGGTGCCTGGCCAGGGTGGGGCGATTTCAATCAGTGTGCTTCTCTTAACAATTTCCCTTGTAAGATGGGGTATATAGCGGCGCCGTTGGTTCAGGCTCCTTGAGATTCTTTGGGTTTTTTTTCTTACATGTGTCGCCAACACCTGAGGGGTAGAAAATCCCTGTTGAGGCAAAAAAGGTTTTACCCAAGGAGGGGGGGCTTGGTCAGGGTGTCCGATCCGCAGTCGGAAGATGGTATCTCGGACTTGGTGTACAGTTCCCAAGTCAAAGGTGCCTTCTGAGGGCCAGCCTACATGGAAGGTCGGCCATTCTGTGCTGCAAAAAAGTTATTAACTTGTTCTTCTTCACCAGCACCGATAGATCCTGTGCTCTAGACTTAAAATCAGAAAAATGGTCAGTCATAAGGGACAATGGAGTGGAAGTCTCTTGCCCCATGATTACAGGATAGAACACAGGAGACAAGACGAACACACAGAGAGCAGTGACAACGCCGGCACACACAAAGATGCGACAAACAGAGGAGAGACAAACCTCGGCCGAGAACAGTACTAGGTCTTCCTGGGCCCCCTGAACCCTCCTATCCCTCTAGGTTATCTTACCAACAAGGCATTCACAGAGCCAGCCGCCTTCCCAGCACGATGCCGGGCCTCGGCCTTACGCTGGCTAAGACGACTAATTCGCCCCTGATTAAGCCTGAAAAGAGCTCTCTTCTCACCAGAGCCAGCTGCCTTCCAGCGCGTAAGCTGGGCCTCGGTCTTACACTGGCTAACCAGACTTAACACCGGTGTTCAGATAGCTTTCCTCCAAGTGAGGAAACCCCTTCTACCGGGAGTGTTATTCTTCCCAGTTAAAGGGATCCCGGACGAGCCCCCAAATGTTATGCCCAGAGTCCGAGTCCCCAAAACTGAGAGAATAAGACGTC
>NW_024072703.1:0-187 GCF_014754425.2 Oryx dammah
GACAGGACCCTGGTGTCTAGGAAGGGAACTTTACCTTCCAGGGCATGGACCTGTGAGAAGACAGTTGCCCATCCTTATCTTCAAAACAGATTTTCTTTTTTTTTTTAAATTAGTTTAATTATTTTAATTGGAGGCTAATTACTTTACAATATTGTAGTGGTTTTTGCCAAACATTGACATGAATCAG
>NW_024072703.1:197-1070 GCF_014754425.2 Oryx dammah
CCAGTGCTCCAGGCTCTGCTCCAAGGATCCAGTAAGTCTCGGGTCACCCTCTTCTGTGGGAGACTGGGTGCTGAGTTCACATCCTCCCAAAGAGACCTCTGCAATCCCAGAGTGCAGGGGTCAGACCAGCTCCAGCCTGAGGGTGGAGAGACCCATTTTCCAGATGAAAGTAGAAGGAGCTGGGAGCTGTTGTGTTTGTGTGAGAAGAGGAGGGGCTGGGAGAGATTGGATCTATGTCCAAAGGCTCTTCGACCGGTTTTAGACTGGTGCTCACTCAACACTCAGATGACTCTCACATAGAGTTTGTGATTTGGGCACCACTGCCTTCAGTCTCCTGTCTCTTTCTGCCCTCCATGTCTGCTGATGCCTCATCTAGGAGCTGAGCATTCTGCTGAGGACGACTCACTGGTGCTTCATGTTAAGTTACCTTGGAGTTTTGTACACTCAGCAACTCTGTGAAGCTGGCTCTCCTGTTTATCACTGGCATCATTTTTTTTTTAAATTGTGGTAAAATACACATAAATTTGCCATCTTCACTATTTTTGAATGAACTGTTCAGCAATATTGGGTAAATTTACACAGCTGTGACACCAATTTGCAGAACTCTTTTCATCTTGTAAAACTGAAACCGGGTTCTCATTTAACAATGACTCCCTATTTTTCCTCTCACCCAGGCCGTAGTAAGCCACCAATCTATTTCTGTCTCTGTAAATTTGACTGTATTGGGTACTTCATAGACGTGAACCATACAGTATTTGTCTTTTGGAGACTGGCTTTTTATCATGTAGCATATTGTCCTCAAGTCTCTTGTCCACAAGGGTATTGTCCCTGTTGTAGCATGGGTCAGAATTTCCTGTCTTTTTATTCCTGAAT
>NW_024072703.1:1080-2231 GCF_014754425.2 Oryx dammah
TGTTCTACAGGGGCTTCCACGAGCTATCTGTCTCACACATAATCGTGTATAAATGTCAGTGCTGCTTTCTCAGTTCGTCCTACCCTCTCCTCCCTCAACTGTGTCCACAAATCTGTTTTTACATCTGCATCTCCATTCCTTCCCTACAAATAGGTTGATCTGTCCTATTTTTTTAGATGCCATACATATGCATGATATACAATATCTGTTTTTCCCTTTCTCAGTTTCTTCACGCTGTATAACAGACTCTAGGTTTATTTACCTCACTACAAGTGACTGAAATTCTTTCCTTTTTATGGCTGAGTGATATTTCATTATATATATGTACCACATCTTCTTTATCCATTCATCTGGCTATAGACATCCAGGTTGCTTCCATGTCCTGTCTGTTGTAAACAGGGCTGCAAAGAACATTCGCGTACATGTATCTTTGTGATTTGGTTTGATTTGACTTTGGTTTTCTCAGGGTTTATGCCCAGTAGTGGATTGCTGGGTCATATGGTAGTTTTATTCCTAGTTTGTTAAGGAATGTCTATCTTGTTCTCCATAGTGGCTGTGTCAGTTTACTTTCCCACCAACAGTGCAGAAGAGCTCCCTTCTCTCCGCATCCATTCCAGCATTTATTGTTTGTAGATTTTCCAATGCTGACCATTCTGACTTCTGTGAGGTGATAGCTCACTGACATGTGGACCCAGTAGGGACAGGAGAGGGTTGAACAAACTGGGAGATTAGGATTGACATATATACACTACATGTGCAAAACAGATAGGTAATAGGAACCTGCATAGAGCACAGGCACCTCAGCTTGCAGCTCTGTGATGCCCTAGAGGGTTGGGATGGGGGACGGGGTGGGAGGGAGGCCCAGCAGGGAGGGGACATATGTATACATATAGCTGTTCACTGGGCTTCCTTCCCTTGAGGCTCAGCAGTAAAGGATCCACCTGCCAATGCAGGAGATGCCGGTTTGATCCCTGGGTTGGGAAGATTCCTTGGAGAAGGAAATAACGACCCACTCCAGTATTCTTGCCTGGAGAATCCCATGGACAGAAGAGCCTGGCAGGCTACAGTTCATGGCGTGGCACAGAGTCAGACACGACTGAGTGACTAACCAGCAACAAAGCTGATTCACTTCTTTGTGTTCGAGAAACTAA
>NW_024072703.1:2241-3635 GCF_014754425.2 Oryx dammah
GTTGTGGCGAGGGGGCTACTCTTTGCTTTGGTGTGCATGCTTCTTGCAGTGGCTTCTCTTATTGTGGAGCACAGGCTCAGTAGTTGTGGAGCACAGGCTCAGTAGTTGTGGAGCACAGGCTTAGTTGCTCCATGGCACGTGGGATCTTCCCAGACCAGGAATCGAATCTATGTGCCCTGCATTAGCTGGTGGATTCTCATCCACTGTGCCACCAGGGAAGTCCAAAGAGTAAAAATATCAACAAACACAAAAAAAACTACATTTATTTCTAGACTCCTTCCTTTTACAAGATAATGGAGAAAACTCGTGGTGTGTGTGTGTGTGTTCCCGAAATGTTCCCCTCATAATGGAAGAATCTTTGAAGATACCGTGATTGGGAATTCTTTCATCCTCTTCCCAGGTCACATGATTTTTTCTCGACGCCCCTGTGATTTAGTTCCCATTCTGTCAGGGCTAGCCTGGCTGAGGGATTTGGATTGTTTCCAAATGCAACCAAGACAGGAAACACACTGGTCTAAGGCACAGTGATGAATTCATGTCAACAACAGGATGCATGGGGGAGGGGGCAGAAGGCAAGAGAGAGACAGAGTGAGATGAAGAAGTGTTTCCATCTGAGACAGAAAAGAGGCAGGAAGAGGAGGCACAGATGGGAGGACTAACATGCTGAATCCCAGAGTAGGGGGAGGGGAGGGGGGGCAGGTTATCAACTGTGAATCACAGGCCACAGTGAACTCAACATCAATGTAAAATATTCACATATAATGTGAATACAAATCACCCAAACTCAGCGATGGATATAGAATTGAGTAATAATTTCAGACACTTTAGGAAGTACATAAAAATGAAAAGCTGTTAGTATTTGAGAGATAGAGGTCAGAGGGCTGGGAAGTTAGGGAAGGGATAATGATCTGGACACTCACTTGGAAACACAGGGTAACTGTTGAATGAAAAAGGAAAAAGAACAGGAGTGTGAGCATGCCTCTGACAGTTACCGCAGTCTCCGTGAGATGAATTTAAACCATGGGAAATTATGTTGGGAAGATGAGAGGGTGGGGAGAAAGCAGCAGAGGTGGACCTCGTGGCTCTCTCATGAATCATAACAGGAAGGCAGTGCCTGTCAGTTGGGGTTGTCTACTGGGCTTCCCTGGTGCATCAGTGGTAAAGAATCTGCCTGCCAATGCAGCAGACGTGGGTTTCACCCCTGGGACAGGAAGATCCCCTAAAGGAGGAAATGGCAACCCTCTCCAGTATTCTTGCCTGGGAAACCCCATGGACAGAGGAACCTGGCATGTTACAGTCCATGGGGCCACAAAAGAGTCAGACATGACTGAGTGACTAATCAATAAGAAAATTCTATACAATGTGATATCAGACATGCCATTCTCATGGCTTAA
>NW_024072703.1:3645-4990 GCF_014754425.2 Oryx dammah
TGGCAGGCTGCAGTCCAGGGGGTCTCAAAGAGTCAGACAGGAGTGAGCATATACACACACCAAACAATCCATATTCCAAGTGGCACATTTTGGGGGAGACCTAATCCTCTCCACCTCACTTCTCTTGAAAAAGCCTTTCCAGTAACTTTGAAACATGTGAGAAGATTTCTTTGTGTTTGAAGAAACCAAAGCTCATAGATGGAGACCTTGTCCCAAGTGTCCTTTTACCACCTGCCCCTCATCGCTCCACTGCTCCGTGGAATTGGACTCCCAGGGCCAAGGACGGGTGGACCTTGCTGATAGCTTCGTGTCTTGTTTCCTCAGCAGATCACAGCTCCTCAACTCCATCCAGGATGTGGTGTCAGGATCTCCACCAGTTTGTTCAGAAGCTGGTCCGCAGGCGGCTCCTGGAGCCCGCCGAGGATTCTGAGAGTCCCACGGCACCTCTGAACATCCTGAATCTGGTGGCCTTTGGTGTGGCCAGCACCCTGGGGGCCGGCGTGTACATCCTGGTGGGAGAAGTGGCCATGTTCATCGCTGGACCAGCGATCGTCATCTCCTTCTTGGTGGCCGCTGTGTCTTCTGCGTTGTCTGGGCTCTGCTATGCCGAGTTTGGGACGCGGGTCTGCTGGACCGGTTCTGCGTATCTCTACAGCTACATCAGCGTGGGAGAACTGTGGGCTTTTGTCACTGCCTGGAACCTCATACTGTCCTATGTCGTTGGTGAGAGGATGGGTGGGGGGTAGGCGTGGGGCTGAAGTCGGGGAGACCAGGAGCAGGCGTTTGGGTCTTCGGTCATGCATGAGAACTGCATCATCCACTCCGTGAGGGGAGGAGGGAAATAACATCAGGAAAAGTCCATAACTTCATTCTTCTCACCTCTCCCCTGCTTTCCTTAAATGAAGGACCAAGAACCCAGAGGAAAGGGCACTGTAGGGAGTGGGTGAGAGGGAGGCATGGCCCACAGGCTTATCCCCTCGCCATACTGAAGTCTCTGCTTAGCGGTTGCCTTCATAGAGTTTCCATTAGAATTTGAACTAAAATTTTAATCCTCATCACCCAGACAACTTGCTCCCACTTCTCTCATTTCTTGCATAACTTTGATCTCTCACTGACATTAAATAGTTAACCTATTTTAGAATTATCTGGGTCTATTTCCCCCACCCCATGAAAAGAAGCTCTCTGAGATTTGGTATTTTGTATTTTTTCCCCAACATACATGACTTTGTGTATTTGTTGTTGTTGTTCCGTCACTAAATTTTGTCCAACTCTTTGCAACCCCATGGGCTACAGCACGCCAGGCTCCTCTGTCCTCCAGTATCTCCTGGAGTTTGCTCAAACTCAT
>NW_024072704.1:0-4989 GCF_014754425.2 Oryx dammah
CACCTCAGATATGCAGATGACACCACCCTTATGGCAGAAAGTGAAGAGGAACTAAAAAGCCTCTTGATGAAAGTGAAAGAGGAGAGTGAAAAAGTTGGCTTAAAGCTCAACATTCAGAAAACGAAGATCATGGCATCTGGTCCCATCACTTCATGGGCAATAGATGGGGAAACAGTGGAAACAGTGTCAGACTTTATTTTTTTGGGCTCCAAAATCACTGCAGATGGTGACTGCAGCCATGAAATGAAAAGACGCTTACTCCTTGGAAGAAAAGTTATGACCAACCTAGATAGCATATTCAAAAGCAGAGACATTACTTTGCTGACTAAGGTCCGTCTAGTCAAGGCTATGGTTTTTCCTGTGGTCATGTATGGATGTGAGAGTTGGACTGTGAAAAAGGCTGAGCACCGAAGAATTGATGCTTTGGCATTGTGGTGTTGGAGAAGACTCTTGAGAGTCCCTTGGACTGCAAGGAGATCCACCCAGTCCATTCTGAAGGAGATCAACCCTGGGATTTCCTTGGAAGGAATGATGCTAAAGCTGAAACTCCAGTACTTTGGCCACCTCATGCGGAGTTGACTCATTCGAAAAGACTGAATCTGGGAGGGATTGGGGGCAGGAGGAGAAGGGGATGACAGAGGATGAAATGGCTGGATGGCATCACGGACTCGGTTGCCTTGAGTCTGAGTGAACTCCGGGAGATGGTGATGAACAGGGAGGCATGGCGTGCTGTGATTCATGGGATCGCAAAGAGTTGGACACGACTGAGCGACTGAACTGACTGACTGACTGATGTGAAGAAGTCATGTAAAAAGTGAATCCCTCATTTAATAAAGAGTTTCCTTATTTTAAGCCATGAGATTGTATAAACAAAAATGAAATGAGATAAATTTCATTCAGTTAAAAGGCCATGTAAAATTTAAAAATTGTCTCAGAGGTACAAATTTGTTGTTAGCTTTTCCATCTCCTTCCATTCATTACATTATACCTGGCCAAATCTAGAAATTACCACATTTACTTATTTTCCTTTCTCTTATATAAACCCACATTTTTCATTTCTCCTGCATAGTACCAATACTGAAGATAGTTTAGGTAACAATCTTTTTATAATTACATAAATATGTAATCTTTTACAATTACATAAATTCTGTATTTCTGTAAAACTAGGAGGTAAAATCTTGTTTGATGTTTCTCTCTGCCCTAGTTTTGGAGGGAGGTGGTCTGTCTCTCTCAGTTTCCGCACATACTGTATTCCCAACAATCAGCATGGTACTACCCTATTCTGCCAGTTTTTTTTGACGATAGTTGTAATTTGTGGAATGTTTTTCCTCTTACATTTCTCCAGCATTTCTCAAGGGAGTTTAGTATGCCAACGAATAAGTAACATTTAAACAACTCTCTAAATTTCTGATTTTCCAGAGGACTTCTGATTCTTGTGACCATAAAGCCTGAAGTTAGAATTTATGCTAAAAACTGCTTAATTGCCAAAATAAACCCTGTCAAAGCAGTATATTTGTATAATTCTACTGTTAAAATCTCAGGGTTAATGGTAAAGTTTTTAAGGGTAAACTATGGTAACAGGAGCTTTTATTAATGTTGCTTGAAATATTGTCTATAAATTTTTCTTTCAAGTCATTATGCCACCACATGCATGCTAAATTGCTTCAGTCCTGTCCGATTCTTTGCGACCCTATGGACAGTAGCCTGCCAGTCTCCTCTGTCCATGAGATTCTCCAGGCAAGAATACTGGAATGGGTGGCCATTCCCTTCTCCCAATCCAAGGATCGAGTTTACATCCAATCCAGTGATAGAACCTATATATCTTATGTCTCCTGGATTGGGAGGCAGGTTCTTTACCATCAGTGCCACCTGAAAACTTACTAGTAGTTGTTAAAAATATTTTGATAACCCCAAATAATTAGTATCCTTTTGCCCAAATTATTACTTATCAAGCATATTTTTCCTCCCTTAAATCCAGTTGAAATCTAGAGAAATAGTTTCTAAAAAAAAAACAAAGTATTTTCTACGTGTTCCTAGACTGTTTTTCAAAGTTGTCACTATTTGAATATAACATATATGTAACAGATGAGATATAAAAATCAGAATAGGTTCGAGACAGCTATATTATCAGAACACTGAAAATGATTTCTAGAAATGAGAATGACAGAAAAATCCATAACTCCAGACTCCCACTACTATATTTTCTCCACTAGAAAAACTGTACAGAACTTCAAGGTTGACAATGAACTTTATTGGTATATATAGGCAAATATCTAATAATCTTATACATGTCTAATCCTTCTAATCCTCCCATTTGAGCCCTGATATGAAGTCAAGTGGACATTAGAAATCATTACTACAAATAAAGCTAGTAGAAGTGATGGAATTCCAGCTGAGTTATTTCAAAACCTAAAAGATGATGCTATTAAAGTGCTGCACTCAATATGCCAGCAAATTTGGAAAATGCAGCAGTTTTCATTCCAATCCCAAACAAGAGCAATGCCGAAAAATGTTCAAACTACCATACAATTGTGCTTATTTCACATGCAAGCAAGGTAATGCTCAAAATCCTTCAAGCTAGGCTTCAACAGTACATGAACTGAGAACTTCAAGATGTTCAAGCTGGGTTTAGAAAAGGCAGAACCAGAGATCAAATTGCCAACATGCATTGGATCATAGAAAAAGCAAGAGAATTCCAGAAAAACATCTACTTCTGCTTCATTGACTACACTAATGGAAAATTCTTAAAGATATGGGAATACCAGACCACCTTACCTGCTGCCTGAGAAATTTGTATGCAGGTCAAGAAGGAACAGTTAGAACTGGATATGGAACAATGGACTGGTTCCAAATTGGGAAAGGAGTATGTGAAGGGTGTGTATGGTCACCCTGCTTATTTCTGCTTATTTAACTTTTATGCAGAGTACATCAGGTGAAATTCCAGGCTGGATGAATCACAAGCTGGAATAAAGATAATGGGAGAAATATGAACAACTTCAGATATGCAGATGATACCACCCTAATGGCAGAAAACAAAAAGGAACTAAAGAGCTTCTTGATGAAGGTGAAAGAAGAGAGTGAAAAAGCTGGTTTAAAACTCAGCATTCAAGAAACTAGGATCATGGCATCTGGATGGTAAATAAATGGGGAAACTATGGAAACAGTGACAGATTTTATTTTCTTGGGCTCCAAAGTGACTGCAGATGGTGACTGCAGCCATGAAATTAAAAGATGCTTTCTCCTTGGAAGAAAAGCTGTGACAAACCTAGACAGCATATTAAAAAGCAGAGACATCACTTTTCCAACCAAGGTCTGTCTAGTCAAAGCTATGGTTTTTCCAGTAGTCATGTATGGATGTGGGAGTTGGACCATGAAGAAAGTTGAGTGCCAAAGAATTGATGCTTTCGAGTTGTGGTCTTGGAGAAGAGTCTTGAGAGTCCCTTGGACAGCAAGGATATCAAACCAGTCAATCCTAATGGAAATCAGTCCTGAATATTCATTGGAAGAACTGATGCTGAAGCTGAAGCTCCAATACTTTGGCCACCTGATGCAAAGAGCCAACTCATTGGAAAAGTCACTGATGCTGGGAAAGATTGAAGGCTGGAGGAGAAGGGGGGTGACAGAGGATGAGATGATTGGATGGTGTAACTGACTCAGTGGACATGAATTTGAACAAACTCTGGAAGATGGTAAAGAACAGGGAAGCCTAGCATGCTGCAGTCTGTGGTGTCACAAAGAGTCAGACAGACACAACTGAGTGACTGAACAACAAATCTTTCATATGAGGCTTCACAGGTGGTGCTGGTGGTAAAGAACCCACCTGCCAATGAAGGAGATGAATGAGATATGGGTTTGATCCCTGGTTCAGGAAGATCCCCTGGAGGAGGTCATGGCAACCCACTCCAGTATTCTTGCCTGGAGTATCCCATGGGCAGAGGAGCCTGATGGGCTATGTTCCATAGAGTCACAAAGAGCTGGATTCTACTGAAATGACTTAACGTGCATGCATGCAATCTTTCATGTACTATGGAGAGGGAGAACTTCAAATATACTTTTAGCCTAAATAGCAATTTGGTTATAAAAATATTCCAGAGAATTCACCATCGATTATATGACAGCACTCACCTCTGCTATACTTCTTTTTTCTTTAATATTCTTTAATTTAATAGTTGATATACAGTACTGTGTTTGTTTCAGATATACAGCAAAGTGATTCATCTATATATATATATAAATATATATATGTGTGTGTGTGTGTGTATTTTTTTTCATATTCTTTTCCATTATAGGTCATTACAAGATATTGATTATAGTTCCCTGTGCTATGCAGTAAATCCTTGTTGCCTATCTACTTTATGTATTGTAGTTCAGTTCAGTTCAGTTCAGTTGCTCAGTCATGTCCGACTCTTTGGGACCCCATGAATCGCAGCACACCAGGCCTGCCTGTCCAACACCATCTCCCGAGGTTCACCCAGACTCACGTCCATCGAGTCCGTGATGCCATCCAGCCATCTCATCCTCTGTCGTCCCCTTCTCCTCCTGCCCCCAATCCCTCCCAGCATCAGCGTTTTTTCCAATGAGTCAACTCTTCTCATGAGGTGGCCAAAGTACTGGAGCTGTTTCCCCTGTTTCCCCATCTATTTCCCATGAAGTGATGGGACCGGATGCCATGATCTTCATTTTCTGAATGTTGAGCTTTAAGCCAACTTTTTCACTCTCCTCTTTCACTTTCATCAAGAGGCTTTTTAGTTCCTCCTCACTCTCTGCCATAAGGGTGGTGTCATCTGCATATCTGAGGTGATTGATATTTCTCCCAGCAATCTTGATTCCAGCTTGTGTTTCTTCCAGTCCAGCGTTTCTCACGATGTACTCTGCATATAAGTTAAATAAGCAGGGTGACAATATACAGCCTTGACGTACTCCTTTTCCTATTTGGAACCAGTCTGTTGTTCCATGTCCAGTTCTAACTGTTGCTTCCTGACCTGCATA
>NW_024072705.1:0-4988 GCF_014754425.2 Oryx dammah
GCCTCAAGAAGTACCCCAAGATCCATGTCAGCACTGGAGAGGAATCCTCAGGTTACGTCATAGACTCCACACGATGTCTTAGGCTCGGGCACCGACTGCAGAAAAATCCCGACAGTCCCCTCGCAACTCACATGGAGACTGGCCTTTCCTGAGGCCGCAAGGGAGGGTCCCAGAGGTCCCCCTCGTATCTCGAGAAGGTACCGCCACTACTCGAGAAAATACAGGAGGATCTCCCCTCCTCTCGAAATTAGGCCCATTTCCGCTGAGCGTCACGAGGCAAATCACACCTTCCTTCTTGAACTTCGAAAGGGTGCTTCACACCCGTGCTGCAACTCAAGAAGTTCCCCGACATACACGCCTCCACTCGAGAGTAACACCGAGGGTCCCGCCCACATCAAGACGAGCCCCGTTTCCGCCTCATAGCTCGATATGAGGGTTCCAGGAAAGGATTACCGGCTTTCCTGTCGCATCTCGGAGGAGGCGCTCTCCACAGGAAAGTCGAGAGGAACTCCAGGGGTTGTGCCACCATTCCCAATATGCACAAAATGTCTCAGTACACTCCAGAAGAACCTGATTTCCCTGCACTTTCTCGACATGCACGCCGAGGATCGACTCACACCACAGTGGCTCGTTTGACAGCCCTGTGGGAAAGCCACGAGGGAAAGCCTCCAATGAATGACACAGATCCCTGGTTCAAGGAGCCGCGAAGGCTGCCACGGCTGCGACAGCTCGTAGGAAAGGGGATGTGCATTTCCCCACGCCAGACGAGGACTGACTCCCCTGTGGGGCCTCCAGAAGTACCCAAAGATCCATGTCAGCACTGGAGAGGAATCCTCAGGTTCCGTCATAGACACCACACGAGGTCTTAGGCCCCGGGACCGACTGCAGAGAAATCCCGACAGGCTCCTCGCAACTCAAATGGAGACTGGCCTTTCCTGAGGCCACATGGGAGGTTCCCAGTGGTCCCGTTCGCAACTCGAGAAGGTCCCGCCGCTACTCGAGAGAGTCCAGGAGGTTCTCCCCTCCAGGCGAAAAAAGGCGCTTTTCCACTGAGGCGTCTCGAGGCAAAACACACGTTCCCTCTTGAACTTCGAAAGGGTGCTTCACACCCTTGCTGCAACACAAGAAGTTCCCCGACATACCCGCCTCCACTCGAGAGGAACCCCGAGGGTCCCGCCGACATCAAGAGGAGCCCCGTTACCTCCTCATAGCTCGAGATGAGGGTTCCTTTCCCTGCTCGTTGGGAAAGGATTCCCGGCTTTCCTGTCGTATCTCGGAGGAGGCTATCTCCACAGGAAATTCGAAGGAACTCCAGGGGTCGTGCCACCGTTCCCAATGTGCACAAAATGTCTCAGTCCACTCTAGAACAACCGGATTTCCCTGCACTGCCACGACATGCACGCCGAGGATCGACTCACCCCGCAGTGGCACGTGTGACAGCCCTGTCGGAAAGCCTCATGGGAATGCCTCCAAAGAATGCCACAGATCCCTGTATCAAGGCACCAGGAAGCCTGCCACGGCTGCTCCAGCTCGTGAGGAAAACGGACCTGCATGTCCCCACTCGAGACGATGACTAACTCCCCTTTGGAACCTCCAGAAGTACCCCAAGATCCATGTCAGCACTGGAGAGGTATCCTCAGGTTCCCTCATAGACTCCACACGAGGTTAGGCACTGGCACCGACTGCAGAGGAATCCCGACAGGCCTCTCGCAACTCGCATGGAGACTGGCCTTTCCTGAGGCCACAAGGGAGGGTCCCAGAGGTCCCCGTCGTAACTCGAGAAGGTCCCGCCCCAACTCGAGATAATCGAGGAGGTTCTCCCCTCCAGGCGAGATGAGGCCCTTTTCCGCTTAGATGTTTCGAGGCAAATCACACCTTCCCTCTTGAACTTCGAAAGGGTCCTTCACACCCTTGCTGCAACTCACGAAGTTCCCCGAAATACCCCCCTCCACTCGAGAGGAACACCGAGGGTCCCGCCCACATCAAGAGGAGCCCCGTTTCCTCCTCATAGTTCGAGATGAGGGTTCCGTTCCCTGCTTCGTCGGGAAAGGATTCCCGGGTTTCCTGTCGCATCTCGGAAGAGGCGCTCTCCACAGGAAAGTTGAGAGGAACTCCAGGTGTCGTGCCACCATTCCCATTGTGCACAACATATCTCAGTCCACTCCAGAAGAACGTGATTTCCCTGCACTGCCTTGACATGCACGCCGAGGATGGACTCACACCACAGTTGCACCTGTGACGGCCATGTCGGAAAGCCTCGTGGGAAAGCCTCTAAAGAGTGCCACAGATCCCTGTATCAAGTCGATGGGAAGCCTGCCACGGCTGCTCCAGCTCGTGAGGAAAGCTGACGTGCATGTCCCCAGTCGAGACGAGGACTGACTCCCCTGTGGAGCCTCCAGAAGTACCCCAAGATCCATATCAGCACAGAAGAAGAATCCTCAGGTTGGTGATAGACACCACACGAGGTCTTAGGGGTCGTCACCGACTGCAGAGGAATCCCGACAGGCCCCTCGCAACTCGCATGGAGACTGGCTTTTCCTGAGGCTACAAGGGAGAGTCCTAGAGGTCCCCGTTGTAACTCGAGAAGGTCCCGTCGCAACTCTAGAAAATCCAGGAGGTTCTCCCCTCCAGGTGAGATGATGCCCTTTTCCGCTGAGTCATCTCGAGGCAAACCACATTTCCCTCTTGAACTTCAAAAGGGTCCTTCACACCCTTGCTGCAACTCAAGAAGTTCCGCGACATACCCGCCTCCACTGGAGAGGAACCCCGAGGGTCCCGCCCACATCAAGAGTTGCCCCGTTTCCTCCTCAATGCTCCAGATGACGGTTCCGGGAAAGGATTCCAGGCTTTCATGTCGTATCTCGGAGGAGGCGCTCTCCACAGGAAAGTCGAGAGGAAATCCAGCGGTCGTGCCACCATTCCCAATGTGCACAAAATATCTCAGTCCACTGCAGAGGAACCTGATTTCCCTGCACTGCCTTGACATGCACGCCGAGGATCGACTCACAGCACAGTGGAATGTGTCACAGCCCTGTCGAAAATTCTCGTGGAAAGCCTCCAAAGAATGCCACAGATCCCTGTATCAATGCGACGGGAAGCCTGCCATGGCTGCTCCAGCTCGTGAGGAAAGCGGACATACATGTCCCCACTCGAGACGAGGACTGACTCCCCTGTGGAGCCAGAGAAGTTCCCCATGTTCCATGTCAGCACTGGAGAGGAAAACTCAGGTTTTGTCATAGACTCTACACGAGGTCTTAGTCCCCGACTGCTCCAGCTAGTCAGGAAAGCGGACGTGCATGTCCCCACACGAGACGAGGACTGACTCCCCTGTGGAGCCCCCAGAAGGACCCCAAGATCCATGTCAGCACTGGAGAGGAATCCTCAGGTTCCGTCATAGACTCCACACGAGGTCTTAGGCCCCGGCACCGACTGCAGAGGAATCCCGACAGGCCCCTCGAAACTCGCATGGAGACTGGCCTGTCCTCAGGCCACAAGGTTGGGTCCCCGAGGTCCCCGTCGTAACATGAGAAGGTCCCTCCGCAACTCGAGAAAATCCAGGAGGTTCTCCACTCCAGGCGAGATGAGGCCATTTTCCGCTGAGGCGTCTCGAGGCAAATCACCCCTTCCCTCTTGAACTTCGAAAGGGTCCTTCACACCCTTGCTGCAACTCAAGAAGTTCCCCGACATACCCGCCTCCACCCGAGAGGAACACCGAAGGTCCCGCCCACATCAAGAGGAGCCCCGTTTCCTCCTCAAAGCTCGAGATGACGGTTCCTTTCGCTGCATCCTCAGGAAAGGATTCCCGGCTTTGCTGTCGCATCTCGGAGGCGGCGCTCTCCACAGGAAAGTCGAGAGGAACTCCAGGGTTCGTGCCACCATTCCCAATGTGCACAAAATGTCTCAGTCCACTCCAGAAGTACCTGATTTCCCTGCACTTCCTCGACATTCACGCCGAGGATAGACTCACACCACAGTGGCACTTGTGACAGCCCTGTCGGAAAGCCTCGTGGGAAAGCCTCCAAAGAATGCCACAGATTCCTGTATCAAGGCGCCGGAAAGCCTGCCACGGCTGCTCCAGCTCGTCAGGAAAGCGGACGTGCATGTCCCCACACGAGACGAGGACTGACTCCCCTGTGGAGCCCCCAGAAGGACCCCAAGATCCATGTCAGCACTGGAGAGGAATCCTCAGGTTCCGTCATAGACTCCACACGAGGTCTTAGGCCCCGGCCCCAACTGCAGAGGAATCCCGACAGGCCCCTCGCAACTCGCATGGAGACTGGCCTGTCCTGAGGCCTCAAGGGAGGGTCCTAGAGGTCCCCGTCGTAACTCGAGAAGGTCCGGCCGCACCTCGAGAAAATCCAGGAGGTTCTCCCCTCCAGGCGAGATGAGGCCCTTTTCCGCTGAGGCGTCTGGAGGCAAATCACCGCTTCCATCTAGAACTTCAAAAGGGTCCTTCACACCCTTGCTGCAACTCAAGAAGTTCCGGGACATACCCGACTCCACTCGAGAGGAACACCGAGGGCCCCGCCCACATCAAGAGGAGCCCCGTTTCCTCCTCAAAGCTCGAGATGAAGGTTCCTTTCCCTCTTCATCGGGAAAGGATTCCCGGCTTTCCTGTCGCATCCCGGAAGAGGCGCTCTCCACAGGAAAGTGGAGAGGAACTCCAGGGTTCGTGCCACCATTCCCAATGTGCACAACATGTCTCAGTGCACTCCAGAAGAACCTGATTTCCCTGCACTGGCTCGACATGCACGCCAAGGATCGACTCACACCACAGTCGCACCTTTGACAGCCATGTCGGAAGGCCTCGAGGGAAAGCCTCCAAAGAATGACACAGATCCCTGTATTAAGTCGATCGGAAGCCTGCCACGGCTGCTCCAGCTCGTGAGGAAAGCGGATGTGCATTTTCGCAGGCGAGATGAGGACTGACTCCCCTGTGGAGCCTCAAGAAGTACCCCAAGATCCATGTCAGCACTGGAGAGGAATCC
>NW_024072706.1:0-4987 GCF_014754425.2 Oryx dammah
TGAGGAGATAATAGTTGAAAACTTCCCTAAAATGGGGAAGGAAATAATCACCCAAATCCAAGAAACCCAGAGAGTCCCAAATAGGATAAACCCAAGGCGAAACACCCCAAGACACATATTAATCAAATTAACAAAGATCAAACACAAAGAACAACTATTAAAAGCAGCAAGGGAAAAACAACAAATAACACACAAGGGGATTCCCATAAGGATAACAGCTGATCTCTCAATAGAAACTCTTCAGGCCAGGAGGGAATGGCAAGACATACTTAAAGTGATGAAAAAAAATAACCTACAGCCCAGATTACTATACCCAGCAAGGATCTCATTCAAATACGAAGGAGAAATCAAAAGCTTTACAGACAAGCAAAAGCTGAGAGAATTCAGCACCACCAAACCAGCTCTCCAACAAATTCTAAAGGATATTCTCTAGACAGGAAACACAAAAAGGGAGTATAAACCCGAACCCAAAATAATAAAATGAATGGCAACGGGATCATACTTATCAATAATTACCTTAAACGTAAATGGATTGAATGCCCCAACCAAAAGGCAAAGACTGGCCGAATGGATACAAAAACAAGAACCCTCTATATGCTGCTTACAAGAGACCCACCTCAAAACAAGGGACACATACAGACTGAAAGTGAAGGGTTGGAAAAAGATATTCCATGCAAATAGAGACCAAAAGAAAGCAGGAGTGGCAATACTCATATCCGATAAAATAGACTTTAAAACAAAGGCTGTGAAAAGAGACAAAGAAGGCCACTACATAATGATCAAAGGATCAATCCAAGAAGAAGATATAACAATTATAAATATATATGCACCCAATATAGGAGCACCACAATATGTAGGACAAATGCTAACAAGTATGAAAGAGGAAATTAACAACAACACAATAATAGTGGGAGACTTTAATACCCCACTCACACATATGGACAGATCAACTAAACAGAAAATTAACAAAGAAACGCAAACTTTAAATGATACATTAGACCAGTTAGACCTAATTGATATCTATAGGACATTTCACCCCAAAACAATGAATTTCACCTTTTTCTCAAGTGCTCATGGAACCTTCTCGAGGATTGATCACATCCTGGGCCATAAATATAACCTTGATAAATTCAAAAAAATCGAAATCATTCCAAGCATCTTTTCTGACCATAATGCACTAAGATTAGAACTCAATTACAGGAGGAAACCTATTAAAAATTCCAACATATGGAGGCTGAACAACACGCTTCTGAATAACCAACAAATCACAGAAGAAATCAAAAAAGAAATCAAAATATGCATAGAAACTAATGAAAATGAAAACACAACAACCCAAAACCTGTGGGACACTATAAAAGCAGTGCTAAGAGGAAAGTTCATAGCAATACAGGCATACCTCAAGAAACAAGAAAAAAGTCAAATAAATAACCTAGCTCTACACCTAAAGCAACTAGAAAAGGAAGAATTAGAGAACCCGAGAGTTAGCAGAAGGAAAGAAATCTTAAAAATTAGGGCAGAAATAAATGCAAAAGAAACAAAAGAGACCATAGCAAAAATCAACAAAGCCAAAAGCTGGTTCTTTGAAAGGATAAATAAAATTGACAGACCATTAGCCAGACTCATCAAGAAGCAAAGAGAGAAAAATCAAATCAACAAAATTAGAAATGAAAATGGAGAGATCACAACAGACAACACAGAAATACAAAGGATCATAAGAGACTACTATCAGCAATTATATGCCAATAAAATGGACAACCTGGAAGAAATGGACAAATTCTTAGAAAAATACAATTTTCCAAAACTAAACCAGGAAGAAATAGACAATCTTAACAGACCCATCACAAGCACGGAAATTGAAACTGTAATCAGAAATCTTCCAGCAAACAAAAGCCCAGGTCCAGACGGCTTCACAGCTGAATTCTACCAAAAATTTCGAGAAGAGTTAACACCTATCCTACTCAAACTCTTCCAGAAAATTGCAGAGGAAGGGAAACTTCCAAACTCATTCTATGAGGCCACCATCACCCTAATACCAAAACCTGACAAAGATACTACAAAAAAGGAAAACTACAGGCCAATATCACTGATGAACATAGATGCAAAAATCCTCAACAAAATTCTAGCAATCAGAATCCAACAACACATTAAAAAGATCGTACACCATGACCAAGTGGGCTTTATCCCAGGGATGCAAGGATTCTTCAATATCCGCAAATCAATCAATGTAATTCACCACATTAACAAATTGAAAAATAAAAACCATATGATTATCTCAATAGATGCAGAGAAGGCCTTTGACAAAATTCAACATCCATTTATGATAAAAACTCTCCAGAAAGCAGGAATAGAAGGAACATACCTCAATATAATAAAAGCTATATATGACAAACCCACAGCAAACATTATCCTCAATGGTGAAAAATTGAAAGCATTTCCCCTTAAGTCAGGAACAAGACAAGGGTGCCCACTTTCACCACTACTATTCAACATAGTTCTGGAAGTTTTAGCCACAGCAATCAGAGCAGAAAAAGAAATAAAAGGAATCCAAATTGGAAAAGAAGAAGTAAAACTCTCACTGTTTGCAGATGACATGATCCTCTACATAGAAAACACTAAAGACTCTACCAGAAAATTACTAGAGCTAATTAATGAATATAGTAAAGTTGCAGGATATAAAATCAACACACAGAAATCCCTTGCATTCCTATACACTAACAATGAGAAAGTAGAAGAAGAAATTAAGGAAACAATTCCATTCACCATTGCAACAAAAAGAATAAAATACTTAGGAATATATCTACCTAAAGAAACTAAAGACCTATATACAGAAAACTATAAAACACTGATGAAAGAAATCAAAGAGGACACTAATAGAAGGAGAAATATACCATGCTCATGGATCGGAAGAATCAATATAGTGAAAATGAGTATATTACCCAAAGCAATTTACAAATTCAATGCAATCCCTATCAAGATACCGGCGATATTTTTCACAGAACTAGAACAAATAATTTCAAGATTTGTATGGAAATACAAAAAACCACGAATAGCCAAAGCAATCTTGAGAAAGAAGAATGGAACTGGAGGAATCAATTTGCCTGACTTCAGGCTCTACTACAAAGCCACAGTCATCAAGACAGTATGGTATTGGCACAAAGACAGACATATAGATCAATGGAACAAAATAGAAAGCCCAGAGATAAATCCACATACATATGGACACCTTATCTTTGACAAAGGAGGCAAGAATATACAATGGAGTAAAGACAATCTCTTTAACAAGTGGTGCTGGGAAAACTGGTCAACCACTTGTAAAAGAATGAAACTAGATCACTTTCTAACACGGCACACAAAGATAAACTCAAAATGGATTAAAGATCTAAATGTAAGACCAGAAACTATAAAACTCTTAGAGGAGAACATAGGCAAGACACTCTCCGACATAAACCACAGCAGGATCCTCTATGATCCACCTCCCAGAACTCTGGAAATAAAAGCAAAAATAAACAAATGGGATCTAATTAAAATTAAAAGCTTCTGCACAACAAAGGAAAACATAAGCAAAGTGAAAAGACAGCCTTCCGAATGGGAGAAAATAATAGCAAATGAAGCAACTGACAAACAACTAATCTCAAAAATATACAAGCAACTCCTGCAGCTCAATTCCAGAAAAATAAACGACCCAATCAAAAAATGGGCCAAAGAACTAAATAGACATTTCTCCAAAGAAGACATACGGATGGCCAACAAACACATGAAAAGATGCTCAACATCACTCATTATTAGAGAAATGCAAATCAAAACCACAATGAGGTACCACTTCACACCAGTCAGAATGTCTGTGATCCAAAACTCTGCAAGCAATAAATGCTGGAGAGGATGTGGAGAGAAGGGAACCCTCCTACACTGTTGGTGGGAATGCAAACTAGTACAGCCACTATGGAGAACAGTGTGGAGATTCCTTAAAAAATTGCAAATAGAAATGCCTTATGACCCAGCAATCCCACTGTTGGGCATACACACAGAGGAAACCAGAATTGAAAGAGACACATGTACTCCAATGTTCATTGCAGCACTGTTTATAATAGCCAGGACATGGAAACAACCTAGATGTCCATCAGTAGATGAATGGATAAGAAAGCTGTGGTACATATACACAATGGAGTATTACTCAGCCATTAAAAAGAATACATTTGAATCAGTTCTGATGAGATGGATGAAACTGGAGCTGATTATACAGAGTGAAGTGAGCCAGAAAGAAAAACACCAATACAGTATACTAACACATATATATGGAATTTAGGAAGATGGCAATGATGACCCTGTATGCAGGACAGCAAAAAAGACACAGATGTGTATAGCGGACTTTTGGACTCAGAGGGAGAGGGAGAGGATGTGATGATTTGGGAGAATGGCATTGAAACATGTATAATATCATGTAAGAATCGAAATGCCAGTCTATGTCTGATGCAGGCTATGACACGCTTGGGGCTGACGCGCGGAGATGACCCAGAGAGATGTTGTGGGGAGGGGGGTGGGAGGGGGGATCATCTTTGGGAACGCATGTACACCTGTGGTGGATTCATGTCAATCTATGCCAAAACCAATACAGAATTGTAAAGTAAAAATTAAAAATAAATAAATAAATTTATAAAAAAAAAAAAAAATTTGGACACAGCCTAGTTAAAATACTACCTGAGTTTTTTCCTCCTCTAGAATTATGTCAATTCAGTTTAGTGAAGCTAATTTTGATTGGCACTTGCATGCACTGATTAAAGAAGGCATACTTAAAAATCAATTATAATAATAATGCTTTATTTGAAATTTTAGTAAAATTAGCATACAGGACTCTTATTTTTCTATTTCAAGTTAAAAACCAGTGGAACAGGGTGTTCTGTGCTTAAAACTCTGGAAGGTAAAGCTACTTTGCCTCATTTTTAAATAATACCAGTGTTTTATCTCACATTATGGTACAGTAAATTGTACT
>NW_024072708.1:0-4985 GCF_014754425.2 Oryx dammah
GTTTTTCCTGTGGTCGTGTATGGATGTGAGAGTTGGACTGTGAAGAAGGCTGGGTGCTGAAGAATTGATGCTTTTGAACTGTGGTGTTGGAGAAGACTCTTGAGAGTCCCTGGGACTGCAAGGAGATCCAGCCAGTCCATTCTGAGGGAGATCAACCGTGGGATTTCTTTGGAAGGAATGATGCTAAAGCTGAAACTCCAGTACTTTGGCCACCTCATGAGAAGAGTTGACTCATTGGAAAAGAGTCTGATGCTGGGAGGGATTGGGGGCAGGAGGAGGAGGGGACGACCGAGGATGAGATGGCTGGATGGCCTCACTGACTCGATGGATGTGAGTCTGAGTGAACTCCAGGAGTTGGTGATGGACAGGGAGTCCTGGCATGCTGCGATTCATGGGATCGCAAAGAGTCGGACATGACTGAGTGACTGAACTGAACTGAACTGAATATTCCATTGTATATATGTACTACATCTTTCTTATTCATTCTTTTATTGATGGCCATTTTGGTTGCTTTAATGTCCTAGCTATTGTAAATAGTGTTGTAATGAACATTGGGGTGTATGTATCTTTTTGAATTATGATTTTCTCTTTGTATATGCCCAGGAGTAGGATTGCTTGGTCATATGGTAGTTCTATTTTTAGTTTTTAAGGAACCTTCATGCTGTTGTCCCTAGAGGCTGTATCAGTTTACATTCCCACCAACAGTGCAAGAAGATTCCCTTTTCTCCATACCCTCTCCAGCATTTATTATTTGTAGACTTTTGATGATGGCCATTCAGACCAGTGTGAGGTGGTACCTCATTGTAGTTTTGATTTGCATTTCTCTAATAACTAGTGATGTTGAGCATCTTTTCATGTGATTGTTGACCATCTGTATGTTTTCTTTGGAGAAATGCCAATGTAGATCTTCCACCCGTATTTTGATTGAGTTGTTTGAGTTTTCTTTTCTTTTGATAGTAATTGGTGTTTTAGGAAGATTGTTCTAGCAGCTGGCAGAAAGTAGATATCCAGGGGAGCTTTGAATGACACTTGCAAAAGTAGTCCTTCTTTCCTTCAATCAATAAAAGTCAAGGTGTTTAAATAGAGGAAGGGTAATATCTGAAGTGTTCTTCAGGCAGATTAACCTATCTACACAGTTTTTGAAGAATTCACACTAAGAGAAAACCACCTAAGTGACAATCTAACTCATCACCAACTCTCAGCAGAAATGTACATTTGTGTCCTTTTTAACTTTAAGAAAGAAATCTGTGTTAGTAATCTACTGCTGCATAACAAACTACCCTAAAATGAAGTAGCTTCAGATAACCCATGTGTATTATCCTGCACCTCATGTGGGTCAGGAATCTGGGCGTACCTTAATTGGGTCCTTGCTTGAGGGTCTCTCACAGCTAGAATCAAAATGTCAGGCCAGGGTGGGCTTTCATCTGAAAGTTCAATTGGTGAAGAATCTACTGTTCACGGTTGCCAATAGGACTGACAAAATTGAACTCCAGTTTCTGGAGTGTTGTTGGGCCTTAGTTCCTTGACAGGTGGGTTTCTCTGTATGGCAGCTTATTTCATGAAAATGAACAAGCCAAGAGGGCAGTAGAGAGAGTCTGCTAGGCACATTTGTAGCCTAATCGCAGAAGTGGTATCCCATCGTTTTTTTCCATTGGTTAGAAGCAAGTCACTAGCTCCAGTACATACTCGGGGGCAGGGAGTTACATAGAGGCAGGAATATAAAGAGGTGGGATTGTGCCATGCTGACTTAGAAGCTGCCCACCAGGGGAACGTAACAAGGATTGTTCCTGCAAGTACACTAGGATGAGGTCTGGAGGAATAAAACCAGTATTGTTCCTCCCCCATGATCCACTCAGGAAACCATCTTGCTCTCCCCTGGCCTGCTGATTACCACCCTCATCACCATCACTGCTCTACAGCTGTCATGTTTGTCCACTTCTCCTGATGACAAAATGCCGCCCCTCTTGAAGTCAGAGCATCTGGGAGTATTTATATGCAAGCTGTATTGGGCTCTCTCCCTCTGCTGGAGTTGGACTGTTGTGAAAAGTTTCCCCCCGGCTGCTGCTGCTGCTATTTATGACATCAGCTGACTGAAGGGAACACCTTTAAAAGTGATGATAAATTCTTCACTCATGCCTTGCTCTTTCTAGCAGAGCAGACTGGTTGGTTTGGTAAAGAACTTGCTTCCACTCCTTGTAGGACTTTATAAACCAGAGTGCTAGAGGAGGACCTTAGAACAAGAAACTCAGAGAATGCCTGGAGGAACTCAGAGCTCAGAATCTAAGCTGTGTAAACTGCCTTTTCAAACCAAAGAGAAATTAGACACATAGAAATCACAAAAGCTACCACTGTATGTGTACACTGTGCTCTAGTGATGGGATAAGAGCCCGACCTTCATTATCTTGTTTTAGTCCCTAACTGTGCAAAGTTATGCTATTAAACTCATTTGACAGAAGAGGAAACTGAGACCCAGAGGATAGAAAGTTTGCCCACGCTCACAGGTAGGAAGAATAGTACTGCAATTCAAACACTGTCAGTCTGGTTCCTAGCATTCTTAAATTAGGAACCAGCAATGATTTATTTCTATGAATAACCATGTTTTGTCTGAATTATAGAGTGGCCTCATCAGCTAGGGATAATTCAGGGAGGAGAAGTGGGGGTAAGCATCACCTAGAATAAATCAACTTAGAAATCAAAATGCTGTTGGAAAGAGTGGAGGGAAAATTTTTTATTAGAAAAATATTTTATAAAAATAAAATAAGGAAAAGTTTATTAAAAAAAAAAAAAACAACAACTTAGATCACCAGTCAGGAAAGTTTGTCTGTAAAGGGCCAGATAGTAAGTATTTTTGGCTTTGTGAACGATGGGATCTCTGCTGTAGCTACTCAAGGCTTCAGCTGTAGTATATAAGCAGCCATGAACAATAAGCAAATGAATGAGCATTGCTGTGCTCTAGTATTTATTTACAAACTCAGGTGATGGGTCAGATTTGGTTCTCGAGCTACAGTCTGGAGACCCTTGACTTGGGTCATAATTGTAGTATATACTGATTCTTACAAAAAGCAAGAATCATGTGGGTTGTGTGTGTGTGTGCGCGTGTTTTTAACATACTATTTCTGACAAAATTTGTGGTAACAAAATATAGTATCATCACTTCTTGTTTGAACTCAGCAATTTTATCAAAAAGAGCCCATTATTATGCAAAAGTACTGGAGGGCTCCTTCATTTCTTCAGTATTTCACACAGCCCTTTGATAGCTAAATGATTACCTTTCAAAAACGTTAAAACACCATCCTTCTGGATTTCCTCTTATTCAGGTGTACATTTTTCTAACTCCTCTAGATCCCTCTTTCTTTGTGACTTGAACAGATCTCTAACATCTTTTCATCCAGTTCTTGAAGTCTTGTGTTGTTTGTAGGACTTGCTGTTCACCAGTGGGCACCCGAAGGACGGTAAGAGAGGGGAACCAACTAAGCCTATGGCCTAATGAGCAAAATGGATGCTAAGCAAGGAAGAATTTAAGTCGGCACAAATTTTGAAATAGTTGTGTCACTGGTGGATATTTTTCATGTAACCATGATCTCAGCGTCCCTTCACAGTTTGTTCCCTGCAAGTTCTCAAATAATGAATATTCAGATAATTGAGATCTTCCCCATATGATTTATCCACTTTCTTACCCACACATTATTCTCTTGCATTCATTTTTCTATTACAGGCATATATCACTCTGTTGCAATTCACAGTGATAGGGTTTCTTATCTTCTTATTGAAGGTTTGTGGCAATTCTGCATCAAGCAAGTCCATTGGCTCCATTTTTCCAATAGCACTTATTCCCTTTGAGTCTTGGTTTCACATTTTGGTGACTATCACAATATTTCAAACTTTTTTTATTATTGTGTATTTGTTACAGTGATCTTCTGTGATGAGTGACTTTTTCATGTTTTTAGTAGGACTCAATGAAGGCTCAGAGGATGGTTAGCATTTTTTAGTAAGAAAATTATTTTTAAACTAAGGTTTATAATTAGTTCTTTTAGACATAATGCTATTGCACACTTAATGGACTACAGTAGCCTGTAAATACAACTTGTATATGTACTGTAAAAGCAAAAAAAAAAAAAAAACCGTGTGTCTTGCTTTATCTCTATACTTATTTTAATGTGGTAATCTGGAGCCAAATCTGTAATATCTTGAGTTATACCTCTGTATCTTTTTTTTTTTTTTTTGAGCATCTGCCCTGTAAAACGTCTCCTTACGTGTATTAATATCTTTCTCTGTCTGAACTCTTACTATCTAAGCTCAATAACCAAATAAAAATTTCCAATAAAACCTTCCCTACCTAAAACTCAGTAGCCAAATAGCTTCAAAAAGCACTATATCCCTCGCTATACAAAATTGACAATTTTTTTCCCATAATCCAATTGATCTTTTAGTAAGTAGGAATACTTTTCTTCTTTTTTTTTTTTTACTCTTTTTTCTAGCAAATTTGAAAAGAATCTTTTACTATCTACACCTTCCTGATGGATATTCTGAGACCCTTCAGTTCAGTTCAGTTCAGTTCAGTCGCTCAGTCATGTCCGACTCTTTGCGACCCCATGAATCGCAGCACGCCAGGCCTCCCTGTCCATCACCAACTCCCGGAGTTCACTCAAACTCACGTCCATCAAGTCAGTGATGCCATCCAGCCATCTCATCCTCTGTCTTCCCCTTCTCCTCCTCCCCCCAATCCCTCCCAGCATCAGAGTTGTTTCCAATGAGTCAACTCTTCACATGAGGTGGCCAAAGTACTGGAGTTTTGGCTTTAGCATCATTCCTTCCAAAGAACACCCAGGACTGATCTCCTTCAGAATGGACTGGTTGGATCTCCTTGCAGTCCAAGGGACTCTCAAGAGTCTTCTCCAACACCACAGTTCAAAAACATCAATTCTTTGGCGCTCAGCTTTCTTCACAGTCCAACTCTCACATCCATACACGACCACAGGAAAAAC
>NW_024072709.1:0-4985 GCF_014754425.2 Oryx dammah
CTACCCCAAGATCAGAATTTGTCTGTTTTACTATTTCATGACTTTCACTAACTCCTCTAACATTAACAGGGGGCTATTCCTGACCACCTTTCTCTGGAGAAAATCAACTTAGGGCTATAGCTTATAAGTCTCCTGGACATGAGAGGAATATTTCAAATCAAACCCCCTCTGTTAGCATTCTAGCTTGCTCGGCAGGTATATCCAGACTCTTGCAGCTATGCATATGATTATTTACATCCTCCCAACTGTGAGAGGCATGGAAAGCCTAAAACATAGAGCCTTTGAAAGAGTTAAAAGTTATTAGAGTAGTGCTAATGCTGATGTAGGATTTCATTATTGGGCCAATGCTTGTTGCTAAGTTCCCATATCTCTTATCCACTGTGCACCTGGGAGTGCATTAGTTAACATAGTGAGAATGCTAGAAAAACAAGTGTAGCCTTGAAATTAACCACATCAAACTTTTGAGCTAATTGGTTCTTTCTTGTAACTTACTGCACTTTTGCTCAGTGAGAAATGTAACTTGTTTAATACTTTTTGAGGCTGACATAGATTAGAAATATAAGAAAAAACATTTCAAAGGAAAATAAGTTTTCTGGTTGAGCAGTCTTTATCAAAAGAGGGTCATAAAATGTTCATAGGCCTCCAAGGCCAGAAGATAATGTACACAATATTGTTTATGGGAAAGGTTTGCAGAAAAATCCTGGTTTCGATAAAGACAAAACAGATGTAATGTTGGGCTGACTCTGTATGACTTTGCATCTTTCATTTCCCTCTATGTATAAGGCAAGGTATAAAAGTACCTTTTAATAATAAAGCTATTGGGCCTCGCCTACTGAAGTGGCTTGGTCTCCCCAAGTCAATCATTTTCTCCCTCTCCGTCTCTCTTTTTTTCAGACTGATCCCTTGGAGCATAGAGGCTCCCTGCATTCACTTATCTGCCCGGGTTTCTAAGACCTGAAAGGGAAGACTTTCTGCGTCTTCACTCCCTCCGGAGACCAGGACGGCACCCGCGGCCTCCGTGAACAGGGCAAACTTCTTGTCTTGAAGCTTTATTGGCTTTCTATGTAAACCAAGGAATATCAGCCTCTTTCTCTCCTCTATTTTCTTATCTACAATATTCTTTCCTTATCTCTCTCTAAATCAATCGCCGACGCCGTTTTTCCTTCAGGTTCCCCTGGATCCTGCTGGGGCTGGACCCCGGCAGGTGGATTCTTTACTGTCTGAGCCACCAGGGAAGATCTATAAATATAAATAATTATGTATTTGTTCTTTTGTTTTCATGATTATTTTTCACTCGTAAGATACTTTGGAGAGCACGTGGACTGGATTTTATTCAGATTTTATATTTGTATAGGGAAACTCAGTTTTATAAGCCAATACTTATACTTGCCTATGAAGACAGACTGATTTTTGGGTAGAATGAGCTGCATGCCAGAGAATGCAAGACAACACATCTCTGATTCTACTATTGGTTTTTAACCCACCCCATTGTCTTATGTCTTAGCCAAAAGGATGGAGAGTCTGTGGCAGAAACTAAAGAAAATGGAGGGATTCTGTTAAACTAATTTTTTAATGATTGATTAATAAAACTGAATGGAAAGAGAGAGGTGTTCTACATACAGATAGGCAAAATGGAGAGAGGCATTGGTGCTTTGGACTCCAGAGAACACAGAGCTCATGCAAGAACTTCCGGGTAATTGCCAGAAATAATTAAAGCAATTTTCCTTAGACTGCAGGGATTGTAATAGTAGATGAAAAAACAGCCTGTTGTTTATTATCACTCTTGGGCTTCAGGCTGATACAGTTTCAGGAAACACAGGATAGAGTTGTATCATATCACTTGGCATTGCTCTTCCCACATAGGGGGCATTCAAAAATGTTCACTGGAAAAGTGTTCTCTAATATCTGTGGAGACTTTAGCATTTCACCATGGAATATCAAGTGGGCAAAGATGGAGGGGAAGGCAGGCTCTGAGCTTTGCAAGAAGCAGAAGAAAGAAAATTAGTAAAAGTCCTTCCTGGGAGGTTTATTCTCTCTGTAATTTCCCTCACCTCTACATCTGGCTGGCACAAAAGAAATCTCTGCTTCTATCATTTGCCACCATTTATATTTAGAGTCCCCAGAAAGTTGTCACATGAACTCTTTTCCCTCAGCCTGGTGGATAGAGCCCTCTATTTTCTTCCCCTTCTGATCTAAGTCACTCATCATTACTGTTCTGCCAGTGCTTGCTTTGACAAAAATGATGCTATGTCGGGCACCAATGCTCTCAGAGCTGCCAATGTGACTAATATTGAAGCAGCCCTGAGTTTTCTGGGTCCCAAAATACCAATGACTTTCACCACTTTGCACTTAAAGTGTAGAAGGCCTCTCTACCTTGTCAGTAGCTACTTCTAGTGTGTAGATCATTTTCTTCAGCTTAAAGAGAAATCTCCAAGAGAAAATGGCCCTGTGATTATCTCCATCCTTCCATCAAAGTCCCTGCCCTTTCACTCAGGGGTCTTTGAGGGGTGGTGGGGGATGGCCAGGTGAAGTAGGGTTAGTTCTTGGGCAGAGAAGATATGAAAATTTAGAATTTAATCTATTGCCACTTCAAGCTGTGTGGACTGAATAGCAAAGGAAACCTGTCTGCAGCTTGAGAAGGAAAAAGTAGATTTGCAGAAAGAGATAGAGTCACATAGTGCTCATTTTCAAGTCTGACTCATTTCTTAGTGGCTTTGACCAATTAAAGGTTATCACACTTACCAGATGCTCAAATTAGTAACTTCTGGGATGAGACTTTTTCTTCCAAGTCAGGCTCCAGGCTAATGGGAAAAACAAAAACAGGAGAATGTTGCATTTCCCGCCCCCTAGACATACAAGGATGAGAGATGGAATGGTTCTTGTGGAATGTATGGCTGGCTTAGTAAGAACTGGAGTGACCACAATATGGGCTTCCCTACACTGAAATTTATAGCTCTTTGTAGCCTCTGGGAACCCAATCTTGAAAGCTCCCTCCACTCTAGTAATAGTTACTTCATCCCCTTGTGGGTTTCCCAGTGGCAACCCTGGGGATAATTTACCTGACAGACAATTCTCCAGGAGATTCAGGGGATTATAAGATGTGGAAGTTGTTAATAGCCTTTCAGGAAGGATTGTAACACATCATTCCCCCAACAGGTCCTGAGACAACAAATATCAACTATTACATGAATAACAAATAACCTTTTTCGGCATGAATTGACATTCACTAAAGATAAGCTTTATCTTCCCTGCCTGCAGCACTCTGTCAGCAATACTGGCTGTCCTTGGACTTAAAATTTGTGATCTATCAATGTTGCCTGAGATAAAAAAAGGGCCCATTTGGGGGCACAGGAGGTGAGACATCACATGGTCAGGACTCACTTGTCTTATCAGATATCCATCCCTGCGAAGCACTCAGCTAATGTAACAGTGGAATGGTCTCTCTCTCTTTTAAATTTTGTTTATTTTTGGCTGTGCTGGGTCTTCGTGGCTGCGCATAGTTTCAGAGAGCAGGGGCTACTCTCTAGTAGTGGTATGCGGGCTGCTCACCGCAGTTGTTTCTCTTGTCACAGAACAGGGCTCCAGAATAAGCAAGCTCAGCAGCTGTGGCCACAGGCTTAGCTGCCCCTTGGCATATGAGATCTTCCCAGACCAGGGACTAAACCGGTATCTCCTGCATTGGCAGATGGATTCCCAAGTACTGGACCACTAGGGAAGCTCCTGGAAGGACCTCTTAAAGCCTCAGGTAATGTGTGAGCTTAGAGGTAACACCCAGAAATGTGTGGATGCTATATATGCACTGAAAAATGACCAATATACAGCTGTGTTTTCCCACTGCTGTAATGTATGTGGGTGTCCATTGCTCTGATGCTTTCTCATCCCGGCCCACCCTGGCCTCTCCTGGTGCCCCTCTTCTCAGGGGATATAAGAGACAGGACTGCTCTTCCTCTGCACACAAGTAAGAAGAGACTGAGATAATGAGTGTTGAGAGAAGTTATCCTCATCCTCTTGGGAGAAAGAAACAGGAGCCACATGCCTGGACTCTCTTCCTTCCCAGGATTCTCCCTTAATAAACATGTCAGGTACTCTTTTAAGGTATTTACATAAATTAATTTAAATCTCATAAGAGTCCATGAGATAGGGACAGCTCTCAAGCCCATTTTGCAGACAAGGAGGATCTCTGGGAGCTTGACTTACTTTCAGTTGGTTGAGCCATGATTCTAATGAAACAGTCTGACTGCTGAGCCCAAGTGTGTACTTACTCTGCTGTGCTGGCTCTCATAGACTGTCCACCTGCCTCACTAAGGGTCACCTCCTCTGGGCTCTGACAGCTTCTCTTGCCCTCTGGGCTCTGAGACTGGCGGGGTGTCTGTTGTGTTTCCCACATTCACTACAGGTGGTCCCAGGGTCTGAAGTGACAGGAGAGTTGGGCCTATGTTGGCTGACGGAGTGTGTTCACTGGAGGTGGAGGAAGGGGGGCTCACATCTGGGCTGTGGGCCATCAGCGGTGTTTGCATCCGGGTGTGAGCTGGGCTCTCCAGATGCTGAAGGGGGAAGACCAGCAGGGGCCGTGCAGGGTTTCCTCATCACTGTGATATTTCACAGCCTGAAACACAGCCTCATGTGGACCTGAGGTCTCAGGGGTGTTCACTTTTCTCCTTCCCATCTCATTGCTCTGACTGCTCTTCTTCCAACTGACTCCCTGGGAACATCTCTCCAAGGAGGGGTCTGGCCACACCCCTGCTCACCAGCACTTCCTCCCTCCCTGCCTGCTGCTCCCTTCCGGGGCCTCCTGGATGGAGCTAGAGGAAAGCAACTAGGATAGCTAGAGAACTTGACATTATGCTGTAAAGAGAAAGCAGCGTGTCTCTCCTTAAGAAAGGCAAGGGCTGCTTGAGGGGAGAACACTAAGTGGGTTCCTCTGAGCTGTTAGACTGGAGGCCTTAGTATTCTGCTGGATGTTGGTAGGGGGCTGACCTCAGTTT
>NW_024072710.1:0-4983 GCF_014754425.2 Oryx dammah
TCAAAGAGCTGAAGGAACCATGAAAGGAACTAAAGCAAATCAGAACAATATATGAAAATGTAGAGAATGTCTACAAAGAGACACAAATTAAAATTCTGGAATTGAAAAGCACAATAACAGACATAAAAATTTCAATAGAGAATTATAACAGTAGATATGACTAGGCAGAGGAAAGAATCAGTGAACTTGGAGGGAAAATAAAATAATTCAGTCTGAACAGTAGAAAGGAAAAAAGAATGAAGAAAAATGAACAGAATTTAAGGGACCTATGAGATACTATCAAATGTACTAACATATGCATTCAGAGAGTCACAAAAGGAGAAGAAAGCAGGGTCAGAAAAAAACAGTTGAAGAAATAATGGCTAAAAAGATCCCAAATTTGATGAAACATAGGAATGTAAACACAAAGAAGCCCAACAAACTCCCAAATAGTCTCAAAGAGATCCACACTGAGACACACTACAACAAAACTGTCAGCCAAAGACAAAATCTAGAAAGCACAGGACAGAAGTGATGACTTATGGACAAGTGATTTTTCAATGAGATTAATGCCCAATTTCTCATCAGCAACCACAGAGGCAGTGGCATGACATATGGAAAGTGCTTTAAGAAAAAGATCTGGGAACCACAAATTATATATTTGGTGAAAGTGCCCTCCAAAAATAAAGAAATAAAGATGCTCCCAGATAAACAAAAGCTAGGGGAATTAATCATTGATACTGCCCTGGGCTTCCCTGGTGGCTCAGCAGTAGAGAACTCACCTGAAATGCGGAAGACATGGGACTTGAATGTTTGATCCCTGCATTGGGAAGATCCCCTGGAGGAGGGCATGGCAACCCACTCCAGTATTTCTTGCCTGGAAAATCCCATGGACAGAGGAGTCTGGGGTCTACAATCCACAGTGTCACAGAGTCAGACACAACTGAAGTGACTGGGCAAAGCACAGCACGCAGGCCTGCCCTGCTAGAAATGCTAAGGAGCATCCTTTAAGCTGAAACACAAAGACACCAGATGGCAACTTGAAGCCAAATGAAGAAAACAAAATCTCTGGTCAAAATAACCACATATTAATTATAAAATGTAGTAGTATTTGTATTTTTGGCTTGTAATTTCTTTTTGTTTCTCATATGATTTAAAAGACAAATGCATAAAACAATAATTATAAGCTATGTCAATGGAAACACATGTATAAAGGTGTAATTTGTGACAAAACAAGGTAGGCAATGGAACTAGACAGGAGCAGAGTTAATGTATAATGTTGAGGCTACATTGATATGTATTCGAAGTATATTGTTATAAATTTAGGGGATTAAGCATGGTAACCATTAAGAAAGTAACTTTAAAATTACAGAACAAGAAATGAAGAGGGATTCAAAATAGCACACTAGGGAAAAAAGTGATCAAACACAATAGACGACAATTTTGAAGAAACAGAAAATACATAAAACATATAAAAAGCAAATAGCAAAGTGGCAAAAGCAATTCCCTCATTATCAGCAAATACTTCAATTGTAAGTGGATTAAACTAACCAAGTAAAAGACAGATTGGAAGAATGCATTTTAAAAAAATGATCTAACTCCAGGTAGCTTGCAAGATACTCCCTTCAGATCCAAAGACAAAAATGGTTGAAAATGAAACAATGGAAGAAGATGTGCTATGTAAATAGTAATCAAGAGGAAATTGGAATGCTTATACCAATACTAGATAAAATAGATTTTAAGTGAAAAATTGTTGAAAGAGACAAAGGACACTATATATTGATAAGAGATCAGTTAAGAAGCCATAACACACCAAACTTCAGAACTTCAAAATACGTGAAGCAACATTGAGAGAACTGAGGAGAGAAATAGTTTTATAAAAATAGTTGGAGACCTCAATACCTTACTTTCAGTAGTAAATAGTACCTCTATAAACCAATTAGGTTACACATACTCCTCAAGGGCATATGAAGAATTCCCTAGTATAGACCATAGGTTAGGCCATAAAACATTTCTCAATACATTTTAAAAGACTGAAATAATACTTCAGCAATACATGAGCTGTGAAATTCCAGATATTCAAGCTGGTTTTAGAAAAGGCAGAGGAACCGGAGATCAAATTGCCAATATCTGCTGGATCATTAAAAAAGCAAGAGAATTCCAGAAAAACATCTATTTCTGCTTTATTAACTATGCCAAAGCCTTTGACTGTGTGGATCACAATGAACTGTGGAAAATTCTGAAAGAGATGGGAATACCAGACCACCTGACCTGCCTCTTGAGAAACCTATATGCAGGTCAGGAAATAACAGTTAGAACTGGACATGGAACAACAGACTGGTTCCAAATAGGAAAAGGAGTATGTCAAGGCTATATATTGTCACCCTGCTTATTTACCTTCTATGCAGAGTACATCATGAGAATCGCTGGGCTGGAAGAAGCACAAGCTGGAATCAAGATTGCCAAGAGAAATATCAATAACCTCAGAGATGCAGATGACACCACCCTTATGGCAGAAAGTGAAGAGGAACTAAAAAGCCTCTTGATGAAAGTGAAAGAGGAGAGTGAAAAAGTTGGCTTAAAGCTCAACATTCAGAAAACGAAGATCATGGCATCTGGTCCCATCACTTCATGGGAAATAGATGGGGAAACAGTGGAAACAGTGTCAGACTTTATTTTGGGGGGCTCCAAAATCACCGCAGATGGTGACTGCAGCCATGAAATTAAAAGACGCTTACTCCTTGCAAGAAAAGTTATGACCAACCTAGAGAGCATATTCAAAAGCAGAGACATTACTTTGCCAACAAAGGTCCGTCTAGTCAAGGCTATGGTTTTTCCAGTGGTAATGTATGGATGTGAGAGTTGGACTGTGAAGAAGGCTGAGCACTGAAGAATTGATACTTTTGAACTGTGGTGTTGGAGAAGACTTGAGAGTCCCTTGGACTGCAAGGAGATCCAACCAGTCCATTCTGAAGATTAGCCCTGGGATTTCTTTGGAAGGAATGATGCCGTAGCTGAAGCTCCAGTACCTTGGCCACCTTATGCGAAGAGTTGACTCATTGGAAAAGACTCTGATGCTGGGAGGGATTGGAGGCAGGAGGAGAAGGGGATGACAGAGGATGAGATGGCTGGATGGCATCACTGACTCGATAGACGTGTGTTTGGGTGAACTCCAGGAGGTGTTGATGGACAGGGAGGCTGCAATTCATGGGGTTGCAAAGAGTCGGATACGACTGAGCGACTGAACTGAACTGAACTGAATACAAATTATCCTTTTTAACCACAGTGGAAGGAAGCTAGAAATGAATAACAAAAGGAAAACTGGAAAATTCACAAACATGGAAATATATGGAAATTAAACAACACACTCTTAAGTAACCAGTGGGCCTAAGAAGAAATTATAAGACAAATTAGAAAGTACTGTGAGACAAGTGAAAATGAAAATACAACATACCAAACGTATAGGATGCTGTGAAAGTCACGTTCAGAGGAAAAATACATGAGGACATTAAAGAAGAAGAAACATTCCTAACCAGCAACACAACTGTAAGCCTAACAAACTAAAAACAGATCAAATCTCTCAAGCCAGAAGATATAAGGAAATACTAAAGATTAGAGCCAAATAATCAAAATGAAAAGAATCAACAAACCAAAAGTTGGTTCTTTGGAAAGATCAATAGAATTGATACACTTTAGCTAGACCAACCAAAAAAAAAAAAAAAAAAGAGAGAGAGAAGATTCACATTACTAAAATCAGAAATTTAAAAAGGGGACACTACTACCAACCTCAGACAAATTAAAAGAATTGCTAGAGAATACTATCAATATTTGCACACCAACAAATTAGATAAAATCAAGATAAAATGAACAGTTCCCTGGAAATACAGAAATAACCAAAGCTGATTCAAAAATAAATAGGAAATCTAATCAGACTTATGACAATAAAGAGACTGAATCAAAAATCAGAAACCTTCTAACAAAGAAAATCCTAGGCTACCCTGGTGAATTCTATAAAACATTTAAAGAAGAATTAACACTAGTCTTACCCAGACTTGTTCCAAAAAATTAAAGAAGGGGAAATACTTCCTAATACTTCCTACGATCATCCCAACTATTTTAAATGCACTGCCATGATCATAATCTATCTGTGAGACATAAGCAAATGAGTAATATTTTTCCTTTCTACTTTCCAAATTTTCTTAATGAACATATACTACACTCAAATAACAAAGCTAATTTTATTTTAAATATTTCTACTGGTGGGCAAACTAAGTTCAAAAAAGTAAAGTTTCGATAAATGTATTTGGTTTGATAAGGAGGATATTTACCCTGAAATTATGTCTTTTGATGCATAATATTCTTCAGAAAGCTGTAAAGTACAGACTATGTCAAGATAGACACTTAAATCCCCAGACTCTAACCATTGACATATTCTCTGTTGTTCTTGACCAGGGCTGGGTTTGGACTATTTAGAAAGAACTGTCCTTTATCTCCATACAGCAAGGTCTTCAGCAGCGTTTGTTCAGCCAGTGTGAGCCTCTAATGTGCCTGGCCTGCTGAGTCTGAAGTGCAGCCCTCTGGGCACAGCACAGACAATACTCAAAGGACAATTATTGGTCTTCGCTCACCCAGCATGCTCTCCCACTTCACAAGGCATGGGCCACTTAGTCATCCAAACTTCCTTTGGCGAACCAGCCCTTTCCCTGTCTTAGTTCAGGTGGTTTAGGTGGAACCCACCCCGGCCTACTCAAAGGAGGAATGACCTAGGCTTACATCAATCTGTAGATTCAGTTTCTAGAGTCATAGTGATTCGTTAAATTAGACCAGTAAACGTCAAGTGCAGTACATTTGTTTGCAAAACATGGACAGGAGAAATGGACTCTGTCACTCTGAGTATTTTAAGTTTTTTAAATGGTGGGGTTCTTTGTTTTTTTAATTTATTTATTTTAATTGGAGGCTAATTACAATATTGTAGTGGTTTTGCCACACATTGACATGAACCAG
>NW_024072711.1:0-4981 GCF_014754425.2 Oryx dammah
TACCCCCTTCTTAGAATCCCAGTTTTGTCCTTTAGACTAAGGACATCAATTGCTACCTTAGCAGGTTGCGACCTTAAACCTGTGAAGACTCATTAGGGTAATCCTACAATTAGAAGCTGCCCTTAGGAAATATTGGGCTTCCCTGATACCTCAGCTAGAGAAGTATCCTCCTGCATTGCAGGAGAGCCCAGTTTGATTCCTGAGTTAGGAAATTCTGATCTACTGCAGAAGGGAAAGGCTACCAGCCCAATATACTTGGGCCTCTTTGTGGCTCAGCCGGTAAAGAATCCACTTGCCTGTGGAGACCTGAGTATGACCCCTGGGTTTGGAAGATCCCCTGGAGAAGGGAAAGGCTGCCCACTCCAGTGGGCACAATTGCCTGCACAATTACATGGATCCTATAGTCTACCGGGTTGCAAAGAGTTGGACAGGACTGAAGGACTTCTCCATTCACTTTCAAGAGATATCCCCTGAATCCAGATTAGAATGGAGTCTCCCAATGCCATCTGGCATTTCTTCCCTGAAGCCAACCAAAATCCACACACTTGCATTTGCATGGTCTCCACTTAGCCCTCTGCACAGAAAACCCCGCATGGTTCCACAAGCTCACAGATAAGCAGGAGGACTCACAGGCAGATGTCTTCCCTCCAGTCTCAGGTGGAGCTTCGGGACCACAGCAAGAGCCAGTGTTCTCAAAACCTGGTCTTAGCAATGCCCTCATTCTCAAGCCAGTGCTTCTGCCCTGACGGGAGCAGAATGGTCACCAATCACCCCAGGCTGACCTCACGCTCCTCCCACTGCTGTAGACTGACCTCACCAGCCACCCCACCTTCCAGCAGAACCAGAGCTCCTCTTCCCCTTGATTGCAGGCTGAGTCCCGGCCCTAGGCCCCAATTGGTCATTGCCCAAGTCCTGAGCCCTTCACAGTAGCCAGGGAGGATGGAGCACACAGATTGGACAGATTCAGGTCATGTGACCATACTCTCCAGGACACCTGTGAGGGCCTCATCATATGTCAGGGGTGGAGAGAGTGCAATGCCCCAAGAGCAGGGCTGAGCATCAGGTCACTGTGTCCTTGTGCTCCGTGTCTTGGGACGAGCTTGCACAACGTCTCTGCACAGCACTTTGTTCTCTGCGGACAAAACATTCATGACACAACTCTTCCCTTCCCAAGCGTAGTTTCATGCAACACTATTCAAGGGAACAAGGCCTCCAGTTTGAAGGGAAGTTTGGAGATCCCCCTCCTAGCATCTAGGCTTCTTCTGTGTGTCATGGTAGAATAATTGATTCAGTGAAAAAATACCCACTAGCACCACCACATGCTGCTCTGTGTTTTCAGGATTCTTGCCAGTTCTGACTAGAGGACATGATCTAGGGGCCCCTCCAATGGAGTTAATTTTGTCCAAGGAAGCCCTTGAGACACTGAATCCCTCAATCACGTTGCTGTACGCCTAAAAGTAAAAAATCTTTAAAAATGCATAATACCACGATTATAAAGTAAGGCATTCACTCATCCAAAATTGTTATAAAATGTGTCAAGTTTTCCTTTCAATTGTTGATTCTTCGCATGTGTCTTAATTGCTATGGTGGTGTTTTGTTAGGCAGGGATCCAACTTACTTTCCCAGTGGGTGCAAAATAGCCCCAATGGGTGGCCTCGTCTCTTCCTTTACATGTTCAGTTCAGTTCAGTTCAGTTCAGTTCAGTCGCTCAGTCGTGTCCAACTCTCTTCGACCACATAAATCGTAGCACGCCAGGCCTCTTTGTCCATCACCAATGCCCTGAGTCCACTCAAACTCATGTCCATCGAGTCAATGATGCCATCCAGCTATGTCATCCTCTGTCGTCCCCTTCTCCTCCTACCCCCAATCCCTCCTAGCATCAGAGTCTTTTCCAATGAATCAACTGTTCGCATAAGGTGGCCAAATTACTGGAGTTTCAGATTTAGCATCATTCCTTCCAAAGAAATCCCAGGCTGCCCTCCCTCAGAATGGGCTGGTTGGATCTCCTTGCAGTCCTAGGGACTCTCAAGAGTCTTCTCCAACACCACAGCTCCAAAACATCAATTCCTCGGCACTCAGCTTTCTTCACAGTCCAACTGTCACATCCATACGTGACAACTGCGAAAACCATAGCCTTGATTAGATGGAACGATTTTGGCAAAATAATTAATGTCTCTGCTTTTGAATATGCTATCTAAGTTGGTCATAACTTTTCTTCCAAGGAGTAAGCGTCTTTTAATTTCATGGCTGCAATCATCATCAGCAGTGATTTTGGAGTCACCTCAAAATAATGTCTGACACTGTTTCCACTATTCCCCATCTATTTGCCCTGACGTGATGGGACAGATACCACGATCTTAATTTTCTGTAAGTTGAGCTTGAAGCCAACGATTTCACTCTCATCTTTCACTTTCTTTCTGGGGACGTTTTACAAATAGCTGTGACAAGAAGAGAAGCAAAAAGCAAAGGAGAAAAGGAAAGTTATAAGTATCTGAATGCAGAGTTCCAAATAATAGCAAGAAGAAATAAGAAAGCCTTCTTCAGGGATCAATGCAAAGAAACAGAGGAAAACAACAGAATGGGAAAGACCAGAGATCACTTTAAGAAAATTAGAGATACCAAGGGAACATTTCATGCAAAGATGGCCTCGATAAAGGACAGAAATGGTATGGACCTAACAGAAGCAGAAGATATTAAGAAGAGGTTTCAAGAATACACTGGAGAACTGTACAAAAAAAGATTTTCACGTTTCACGACCCAGATAATCATGATGATGTGATCACTAATCTAGAGCCAGACATCTTGGAATGTGAAGTCAAGTGGGCCTTAGAAAGCATCACTACGAACAAAGCTAGAGCAGGTGATGGAATTCCAGTTGAGCTGTTTCAAATCCTGAAAGATGAGGCTTTGAAAGTGCTGCACTCAATATGCCAGCAAATTTGGAAAACTCAGCAGTGGCCACAAGACTGGGAAAGGTCAGCTTTCATTCCGATTCCAAAGAAAGGCAATGCCAAAGAATGCTCAAACTACTGCACAATTGCACTCATCTCACATGCTAGTAAAGTAATGCTCAAAATTCTCCAAGCCAGGCTTCATCAATATGTGAACCGTGAACTCCCTGATGTTCAAGCTGGTTTTAGAAAAGGCAGAAGAACCAGAGATCAAATTGCCACCATCTGCTGAGTCATCAAAAAAGCAAGAGAATTCCAGAAAAACATCTGTTTCTGCTTTATTGACTATGCCAAAGCCTTTGACTGTGCAGATCACAATAAACTGTAGAAAATTCTGAAAGAGATGGGAATAGCAGACCACTTGACCTGCCTCTTGAGAAATCTTTATGCAGGTCAGGAAACAATAGTTAGAACTGGACATGGAACAACAGACTGGTTCCAAATAGAAAAAGGAGTACGTCAAGGCTGTATATTGTCACCCTGCTTATTTAACTTCTATGCAGAGTACATCTTGAGTAACGCTGGACTGGAAGAAACACAAGCTGGAGTCAAGACTGCCGGGAAAAATATCAGTAACCTCAGATATGCAGATGACACCACCCTTATGGCAGAAAGTGAAGAGGAGCTAAAAAGCCTCTTGATGAAAATGAAAGAGGAGAATGAAAAGGTTGGCTTAAAGTTCAACATTCAGAAATCGAAGATCATGGCATCTGGTCCCACCACTTCATGGGAAATAGATGGGGAAACAGTGGAAACAGTGTCAGACTTTATTTGTTTGGACTCCAAAATCACTGCAGATTGTGACTGCAGCCATGAAATTAAAAGATGCTTACTCCTTGGAAGAAAAGTTATGACCAACTTAGATAGCATATTCAAAAGCAGAGACATTACTTTGCCGACTAAGGTCCGTCTAGTCAAGGCTATGGTTTTTCCTGTGGTCATGTATGGATGGGAGAGTTGGACTGTGAGGAAGGCTGAGCACAGAATAATTGATGCTTTTGAACTGTGGTGTTGGAGAGGACTCTTGAGAGTCCCTTGGACTGCAAGTAGATCCAACCAGTCCATTCTGAAGGAGATCAGCCCTGGGATTTCATTGGAAGGAATGATGCTAAAGCTGAAGCTTCAGTACTTTGGCCTCCTCATGCGAAGTGTTGACTCATTGGAAAAGACTCTGATGCTGGGAGAGATTGAGGGCGGGAGGAGAAGGGGACGACCGAGGATGAGATTGCTGGATGGCATTAAGGACTCGATGGAAGTGTCTCAGTGAACTCCGGGAGATGGTAATGGACAGGGAGGCCTGGCGTTCTGTGATTCATGGGGTCGCAAAGAGTCGGACACGACTGAGCGACTGAACTGAATTGCCCTTTCACTTTTATCAAGAGGCTCTTTAGTTCCTCTTCACTTTCTACCATAGGGTGTTGTCATCTGCATATCTCAGGTTATTGATATTTCTCCTGGCAATCTTGATTCCAGCTTGTGCTTCTTCCAGCCCAGCCTTTTCATGACGTGTTCTGCATATAAGTTACAGAAGCAGGGGACAATATACAGCCTTGACTGTACTCCTTTTCCTATTTGGAATCAGTCTGTTGTCCCATGTCAAATTCTACCTTTTGCTTCATGACCTGCTTATAGGTTTCCTAAGAGGCAGGTCAGGTGGTCTGGTATTCCCATCTCTTGAATATTTTCCAACACTTCATTGTGATCCACACAGTCAAAGGCTCTGACATAGTCAGTAAAGCCAAAATAGATGTTTTTCTAGAACTCTCTTGCTTTGTCGACGATTCAGTGGATGTTGGCAATTTGATCTCTGGTTGCTCTGCGTTTTCTAAAACCAGCTTGAATATCTGGAAGTTCACGGTTCATGTTTTGCTGAAGCCTTGCTTGGAGAATTTTGACCATTACTTTACTAGTGTGTCAGAGGAGCGCAACTTGGCGGTAGTTTGAGCAATCTTTGGCCTTGGAAGGAAAACTGACCTTTTCCAATCCTGAGGACACTGAGTTTTCCAATTTTGCTGGCATATCGAGTGCAG
>NW_024072712.1:0-4979 GCF_014754425.2 Oryx dammah
ATCTTATGAGTAACCAGGAAATGCAGGGCAGAAAACTTTAACAACCAAAATTTTTATTTCTAAAATCTCTAATTTATTCTTGCATTCTGCTTTCTATTCTCTCATTTGCTTGAAGTCTTTCGGAGATTTCTATTCTCTAGCACTGACATGTGTTAATCATTTTAAAAATTGTGTGCATGTATTAATATCTGTTCTGTCATTTCAATGGCTTTGAGGATAGGAAGGGGAGACTGGCATGTGGGTTCAGCGTGCCATGTTGGTCTGATCTTTGTAATCATTTTCTTGAATAATGATTGCGACAAGTCCAGAAACTGGATCCTAGTTGATCAGATATACACCATGCTAGAGTCTGGAGCCTTTACTTGAAGGATCAAAGGACCCATTTCTAGGTACTTGACCCTTCTAACAAAGTAGACATACACTCCAACTAAACAGTGTGTATCTGACAGTTTGTGTGTGTAATTTTTAGTTTTTTCTACGTATTAGAGCATATATCTGATAACAGAGATAATTTTACTTCTTCCTTTCCCATTTGGATGCCTTTTCTTTCTTTTTCTTGCCTAACTGCTCTGCCTAGAAATTCCAGTAATATGTTGAATAGAATCGGTGAAAGCGAGCACACTTGTCTTGTTCCTAAGCTTACAGGAAAAGTTTTGAGTGTTTCATCTTTGAGTATGATACTTGCTGTGAATTTTTCATATATGGCTTTCATTATGGTGAGGTGGTTTCCTTCTATTCCTTAGTTTGTTGAGTGTTTCTATCATGGAAAGTTGTTGAAAGTTGTCAGTTGCCTTTTCTGCATCATTTGAGATTATCATGTGATTTCTTCCTTTATTCTATTAATGTAGTGTATGTGTGCTCAGTTGCTCGGTTGTGTCTGACTGTTTGCCACCCTGCCAGGCTCCTCTGTCCAAGGGGATTTCCCAGGCAAGAATATTGGAGTGGGTTGCCATTTCCTTCTCCAGGGGATCTTCTCAATCCAGGGATTGAACCCAGGTCTCCTGCATTGCAGGCAGATTCTTTACCATCTGAGCCACTACAGAAGCCCCACTCTCTTTTTTCCCCTTAGTCTATCTATCTAAAGTGAAAGTGTTAGTCTGACTCATCTCGACTCCACGGACTGTAGCCTGCCAGGCTCCTCTGTCCATGGAATTCTCCAAGCAAGAATACTGGACTGAGTTGCCATTACCTTCTCCAGGGGATCTTCCCAACCCTGGGATCAAACCTGAGTCTCCTGCATTGCAGGCAGATTCTTTACCGTCTGAGCCACCAGGGAAGCCACCAAAATTTTTTTGGCTGCACTGCATATGGGCTCTTAGTTTCCCAAACAGGGATCAAATCCACACCCCTGGCTTTGGAAGCACAGAATCTTAACCACTAGATTGCCAAGGAAGTCCCTGGTTTGTCAATTTTGTTGGTCTTTACAAAGAACCAAATTTTGGTTTCATGGATTTTCTATTGTTTGTCTATTCTCTATTTCAGTTTTTTTCTGCTCTAGTCTTCATTATGTCTTTTTCTGCTGGCTTTGGATTTAGTTTGCTCTTTTTCTAGTTCTTTAAATTGTAAAGCTAGTGTTGACTTAAAATCTTTTTTTTTTAAGTGAGCACAAAAACTTATTTTTTAATGTAAGCATTTATAATTATAAATTTCTGCTTAGTACTTTTGTTGCATTCTATTATTTTGGTATGCTGTGTGTTTTCATTTGTGTCTAAGATTTTTCTAATGTTCCTTGTGATTTCTTCTGTCATCTTTTGGTTGTTTTAAGAGTGTGTTGGCTAGACCAAAGTGCAAGTGTAGAAAAGCAGTAGGAGATAAATGTTAGATAACTTTGAGCCAGATAATAAAAAATTTTTTTTGAATATCAGGCTTAAAATTTAGACTTTTTTATGGACAAAAGAGATGTACTGACAGCTGAAAAGTAAAGAATTTTTAATTTCTTTCCAAAAGATGTCCTATAAATAAATATGGAATGACAATAAAAAGTAAATTCCTTGAAATCACAAACATCTTTTTGCACTAAAGAACCAAGGGTCATATCTGTGTAGTAGTCAACAAGTACAGTGATAACATATTCTGCTCACCAATAGCCTTTCATCATGTGTTTATCTCTTAAGACAGTGAAAGTGACGTAGGTCAGTCACGTCAGACTCTTTGCGACCCCATGGACTGTAGCCTACCAGGCTCCTCTATCCATGGGATTTTCCAGGCAAGAATACTGGAGTGGGTTGCCATCTCCTTCTCCAGGAGATCTTCCTGACCAAGCGATTGAACCCGGATCTCCTGCATTGTAGGCAGACGCTTTACCGTCTGAGCCAAAAACCTAAATCCATTTTTCTTTGCCTGAACACTTCATTTATTCTCTCCCAAATAGCGACTTCTGTTTTATGGATTATTCTTGTTCTATTCTTCCTTTTGGCTTTATAAAATGAACATCTGGAATTTTCCTTGATTATTATATTCTTAAAATAAAATCTTATTAAAAGATTTGTTGTGGCTCAAAGGAAAATTTATTGGTTTGCTGTGCTTTTGACTTGGTGGAAGATTTATCATTGTCAAACGTAAATTTAGCATTTCAATACAAATTAAAACCATTCAACTGACAAATATAATCTTGTTGGGACAAATAAATTTCATCACATTTATGTAGAACTATTTTCTTTATTGTAGTAGTAAACTGGATGGGTATTACCATCATTTTCAAGGTAAACTATTGGGAAAACTATTAGTTCATCCAGAAATGAAAATTCCTTAAAAGTCCCATCTGCTATTAAATGCCTGAGATACTTACTCTTAAAAGGGCTTGATAAGAAATATCACAGAATTGCATTTGGTTCCTCTAATTACCTGGTATTTCAGGGGGAAGTCTGATTATTTAAGTGTCTCACACACAGCCTGGTACACAACAAAACCCAAATATTAATCCCTGCCTTTTCCCCAGTGGGTGTGAAAGACTCATTTTAAGGTCTAAACATGTCCTAGCAGGTTATATTTTGGGGTGATTCTTTTTCTAATTTAAAAAATTGAGACATCAATATAAAAAGAACTATAAAAAGTATAGTTTTTAAGTGCATAGATTTTTTTTCTATCATCTCCACTCACATAGCCACCACTCAGAAAAAGGTATAGAAAATATCTTACCTCGCTTTCATATGTCTGTATAACCATAGATAAGTTTTACCTAGTCTAGGATTTCATAGGAATAGAATTATTCAATATGTACTCTTGTGTCTATTTTTTACCCACTCAGCATAATGTCTGTAAGATTCATCCATGTTGTGAATACTGAGTAGTATTTTATTGTATATATGTACCTCAATTTGTTTATCCATTCTCCTGTTGAAGAACATATGGCTATTTCTGGTTTGGGTTATTATGATTAAGGCTGCTATGATCATTCTTGTATAAATCTTTCTGGGAATATACAGCATTTCTTTTCAATAAATATCTAGTAGTGAAATTGCTGAGTCACAAGATAGATGTGTGTTAAAATTTATTGAAATTGTAAGTTTTCCAAACTGTTTTATCATTCTACACTCTTATTAACAGCTTATGAGAGTTTTAATTGCTCTACAGCCTTATCAACACTTAGCATTGTCAGTCATTTTCATTTCAGCCATTCTAGGGGGTTTCTAGGGCTTTCCAGGTGGTGCGAGTGGTAAAAGAACCCACCTGCCAATGCAAGAGATGTAAGAGACACGGGTTCTATCCGTAGGTGAGGAAGATCTGCTGGAGTAGGTCATGGCAACCCACTCCAGTATTCTTGCCTGGAGAATCACATGAACAGAGGAGCCTGGTGGGCTATCGTCCACAGGGTTGCATAGATTTGGACATGACTGAAGTGACTTAGCATGCACACACACAGGGGGTTTCTAACAGGTGTTAACCCAAAGGGTATTGATGTGCAGTGGGGCAAGCAAAAATATCATGCTTTCCAGTTTGTACCCAAGTTCTCTAAAAGAAGGAAATGTCTTTGGTTGAGAAAGGGTTTTGATAAGTTGATCTGGGTGGCAGGGAAGCCCTGAAGCAATCGGTTGGAAGTACTAAAGAAATGGTAAACTGGTCTACATGAGAATGGAACAAGAATACAGGAGTGTAATGAAAACAATTTTGACATCTTCAGCAGAGGTTTAAATAAATGTAGCCCATCCCTGTAGGACTCAGTTTGTCACCATGACTGCTAGTTCAGCCGCAACTCTATGTCCTAGTTCTGCCTGTGCCTAAAACCTACTCGCCCATTCCCTGCAGTTACGGAAACTGTGCATGTTGTGTGTAATTTATTTAACTCAATACCACAGCTTAAGTCATTTTACCAAATTCTTTTAAAGCATGATTTTTATTGAGTAGATGTATCACATAATATGAACATATGTTATAATGCATTTAACTGATGATTCTCTATTTTGGGACAGATGGTTTTCAGTTTCTGATATTATAAACAGTGCTGTGATGGACCTTTTTGTACAAAAGTATACATTTTCTCATGCCTTGCTGATGGTTTTATTCCAATAAATTTCAAGAGGAGTACCTGAGGATTTCCCTAGTGGTCCAGTGGTTAAAAATGGTTAAGAATCCTCCTGCCACTACTGGAGCTCATGTATCCCAGAGCCCATGCTCTGCAACAATAGAAGCCAACACAATGATAAGCCCAGGCACCACAACAAAGAGTAGCCCTGCTCACCACAACTAGAGAAAGCCCCCGGCAACAACAAAGACCTAGCACAGACAAAAAAATCATAAAAATAAAATTAATTATTAGAAAAGAAATGGACTATCTGGATTAAAGGTGAGACATGGTTTTAAGGCTTTTGATATACTATTGCCAAATAATAGACAGGCTATTCTAATTTACATCAGAAGTGTCTGGGGGCTCATTTCATGTTCTCATCACCAAAGAGTACTACCATTAAAAAGATACAGCAGCTTCCCACTAGCTATCATTTTAACATATGGTAATGTCTGTATTTCAATGCTACTCTCTC
>NW_024072714.1:0-4978 GCF_014754425.2 Oryx dammah
GAATGAGGTTGGGGATTGAGGTGATAAAATAATGCTACTGATAAGACTCTAGTGTCTGCACAGGGAAAATGGTTCACAGGTACAGAGTTTTCAAGGATGAGACACTTTGAAAGAGTGCTGTAATTTATAAAATTATAAATGTGTTTATAATTTGTAGAAGAATAAGAAGATATAGAAATTCTTGTTCACACAGGTAATGAAAGGGAAATATTAAGAGAAAGAGATAAGAGAATGGAAACAGGTAAAATTTATGACTGACAATGAAATGATTAATTTCGCTGGGAAAATACTGTAAAGTGTTACACAGATGCAGCATGTTATTATTATGAGATAAAGTATAAAACTTATCATGGAAACTCACAGGTGAGAAAACATTAAAAGGCAAGTAAAAGATATTTACCAATTTAAAAAAATGAACAATTCCAGATAAAAATTTAGGAGAACATTCAAATAAAATATCTTACATTAGACGCCGTATAGAAAGAAAAATGTGTGTGTGTGCATATATATGTATGTATATACATATACATACATATATATGAGATTGAAATTAAAATCATGTATTAAGATTTTGTTTGATGACTTACTATGAAAAAAGTGACTTTTACCTGTTGGAGAAAATTGGGGTGTCATAATTTAGAATGGAAGTTTTTCTTTATCCTTGATAAAAGTAGCAATCAATTTAGATAGAAGGCAATTCAGAGGAGGAAAAAGATGATTTCTAATTCTTGTTAAATGACTTCATTTATTTCTTCATTCCTTTGACACTTTGAGTATCTTTATAATAGCTGCTTAAAATATTTTCTAGATAATTCCAACATCTGTGTCACGTCAGCACAGCTTCTGTTGATTGTCTTTCCCCATGCAAGTCCTAATTCTCATGGCTATTAATATGATGAATAATTTTGGATTGTCTTCTGGACACTTTTAATAAATATTTTGTTAGGAGACACTTTGTTTAAATATCTGGAGCATATCCAAATTTTTGGTTTGAGCAGACAATCACTCTGGCTAGGTTCAGGCCTTCTGGGGGCTCTGGTTCCAGTTCAGTTTTCAGAGCCCTTGTAGTGTTGTTCAGATATTTCTTGCAAGTGAATCAACCAATGGCCAATGTGGAATGTAGGCAATGTTCTGCTATGAAGAGTTTTTTAGGTCTCAGTGTCTTTGGTACTAGAGTCGGGTGTAGGCGTGCACAGCTCGTGTGTCTGTGGACAGAGGGAGGGCAGGAATTTGCTACCCTCTAAGTACTTTGGCCACCTCCTGCAAAGAGTTGACTCATTGGAAAAGACTCTGGTGCTGGGAGGGTTTGGGGGCAGGAGGAAGAGGCGACGACAGAGGATGAGATGGCTGGATGTCATCACTGACTCGATGGACATGAGTCTGAGTGAACTCTGGGAGTTGGTGATGGACAGGGAGGCCTGGTGTGCTGCGATTCATGGGGTCGCAAAGAGTCGGACACGACTGAGCAACTGAACTGAACTGACTCACATGGTGGTGGTTTTTTCCGGTGACCAGACACTCCGTTGAAACTATACAGAACCTTCACAATGAATGATCACTAGCATAACAAAGTTACTTCTTCTATGACTCAAGAAATAGAAAAAATTATGATTTTTGAAGCTGCTTGCCAGGAATCAGAGGCAAAATTAAAATATATTTATTATAACACAGTTTTCAACCACCTAGGTGGTGCTGGTGGTAAAAAATCCCCCTGCCAATGCAGGAGATGCAAGAGACGCAGGTTCAATCCCTGGGTGGGGAAGATCCCCTGAAGTAGGCAATGGCACCCCGCTCCAGTATTCTTGCCTGAAAACTTCCATGGGTAGAGGAGCCTGGTAGGCTATAGCCCATGGCACTGCAGAGAGTCAGACATAACTAAGCACAGAAAACAAAAAACAAAAAGTTAAGCACAGTTTGAAAAGTGTCAGAACTTAGCTATGGCAGAAATATTGGAATTATCACACTGGATACTTTTTAAACTATGACTGACATGCTAATGACCCCAATGCAAAATATAGACACAATGAAGAATAAATAGGTAGTGAAAGGAGAGACATAGAAATTATAAGAAAGGAAAAAAAGAAATGTCAGAGAATCAAAAATACTTACAAAATAAAGTGTCTGATGGCCTCATTACTAGATTAGACATGGCTGAGGATAGAATCTCTGAATTTAGGACATAGCAACAGAAACATCCAAAACTGAAAAGTTAAAAGAAAAAAACTGAAAAAAAAAGAGAAAAGAAAAGAAAACCCCAAACAATATCCAAGAGCTGTGGGATAACTACAAAAAGTGCACCATGTAATAGGTGAAAGGTTGTTGTTGAATTACAACGCCGGGATTCTTGGCCCCCAGAGGAGAAGAATTCAATCCGGGGCCAGAGATGACGCTTGATCGCTCAGAGCTTGTGTGTAACAAAGTTTCATTAAAGTATAAAGGAGATAGAGAAAGCTTCTGACATAGGCATCAGAAGGGGACAGAAAGAGTACCCCCTTGCTAGCCTTCAGCTGGATGTTATATAGTCACCAGCAGTCTGCTAATGAAAGAAAGGAATGTCTCAAAACTCAGAATGGCACCAGGCCCCTCACCCATCAGATGTATTTTGGGATAATCTTCGCTCCAAATGCTTTATCTTGGGCCATAAAAGGATTAACTTGAATCTTGAAGAAGGGCAGAGCACCATACAAATAGTGTCATTTACATAGATTAGAGGAACAATATCGGAGTATAACATACTGGTTTATCAAGTAGGTTCTGAGCCCAAAAGGCGGAACCGATTAGTTTGAGGTAAATGCATAGTACATTAGCATAGCTTAAGATAAACATTTCCATAAGAAAAAGGCAATGGTTAACTTCAAGTGAAACCAGGTGTCATTATGGCAACACAGAATTTTAAGAGAAACTTCCTTTTAAATTTGTATAGAGAAGGAAAAAATATCACTAGTTTGTTTCTTCCTGCTGCTTAAGAGAGAGAAAAATGTCTGACACTTGCAGGCTATTTCCTCCATTTGGAGACCCCTGGCCGTCCTGCCTGTTACTCTCTCATAGGAACACCAAACGGAGAACAAAGAAGTAGAAGCAATATTTTAAGAAATGGTGACTGAGAATTTACCCCCAAATTAATATCAGACACTAAAGCACAGATCTAGGAAGCTTGGAGAAAACCAAGCAGCACACACACACACACACACCTCCATCAAATATGTCTGGGTATATCATAGTCAAAATGCAGAAAGTCAAACAAAAATTGAGAAAAAGTTTGGAAAGAAGTAAAAAGAAAAAAATTACCTTGCCACCTTTTGTTACCTAAGAAGCCAGGTAAACAAGCAGAGTGGAGTGAAATGTTCAAATTGTTGAGAGAAAAAAAATTACCAACCTAGAATTCTATGTTCTATGAAATCCCCTTCAAAGTGAAGGGGAAATAAAGATTTTTTTCCAGAAAAAAAAAAAAAAAAAAACCTTCAGGGAATGTGTAGCCAGAAGACCTTCCTTGTAAGAATGTTAAAATAAGGAAGGAAAAGAAAGAGGTAAGGAAAGAGATACAAGTCAGAAACTAAGATCTACTTTGACGAATAAATGAGAAAATTAAAATGTATCTTTCCTATTTTTAATTGATCACACTGGTAACAGCTTGTTCAAAATAATGACTGTATTAGTTTCTTGTAGTTTATACATAAGTGGAATGAATGGCAGTAACGATGTAAGGGACAAGAGTATAATTAGGACTACTTTGTTATTATAAGATATTGCACTAGTCTTTTGAGGTTTATAGTATTAATGAAAGCATATTTGAGCTAGTTGTAATTTTGTATTACAAGCATCAGGGCAATCACTAAAAATATTTTTTTTTAAAGAAAGAAGTGCAATGGATACAAGATAGGAGAGAAAATGCAATAATCTAAGCTGCCCAGCTAAAACTACATAAGGCTGAAGAAGTAGAAGACAAAATGGAAACAAAGAACAATAGCAACAAATAGAAAACATTTACATACATGTCAGACATTAATTCATCTATTTAAATAGTCATCTCCATGTCAATGGTTTAAATATATCAGCTAAAAGAAATTGTCAAAGTGAAACAAAAACAAGATGCAATTTTGTATTTTCTATAAAAAATCCACTTTAAAGATAAATACATATGTAGTAAAAAAAAAAAAAAAAAAGGAAATGGATGGAGAAAGATATTCCTTGTGAATACTAATCAAAAGAAAGCTGGAGTAGCTGCTGCTGCTGCTGCTAAGTCGCGTCAGTCCTGTCCGACTCTGTGCGACCCCATAGACGGAAGCCCACCAGGCTCCTCTGTCCCTGGGATTCTCCAGGCAAGAACACTGGAGTGGATTGCCATTTCCTTCTCCAATGCATGAAAGTAAAAGTGAAGTCACTCAGTTGTGTCCAACTTTTAGCGACCCCATGGACTGTAGCCTACGAGGCTCCTCCGTCCATGGGATTTCCCAGGCAAGAGTACTGGAGTAGAGTGTCATTGTATTAATTTCACGCAGAGCAACTTCTAAACAAGAAAACTTATCAGGATAAAAGGAGAATATTACATAACCATAAAACAATTAAGTCTTCAAGAAGACAATTCTTTTGTATATGAACCTAACAACAGTGTCAAGATGTAAGGTAGAACCTCACAGAACTGCTAGGAGAGACAGGTGAATTCACTATTATAGCTGAAGACTTCTGTAACCCTCTGTCAGAAATGGGCAGACCCATCCAGCAGGAAATCACAACACAGTTGTACTAACAGCACCATCAACCAACTGTATATAAAATAATTAACATTTATAAGCTACTTTATTTAATGACAGCAGAATATACATTTGTCTTGAGGTTATGTTGAATATTTGCCATGTTAGACCACATTCAGAAAAATTATAGCTTAAAATATTAGAAGAAATCATATAATGTACATGCTCAGGCCATAGTGAAATTAAACTAGAATCAGATGGCTACATAGAAATATAACTAGAAAATC
>NW_024072715.1:0-2616 GCF_014754425.2 Oryx dammah
ACCCTTAAATCTATGATCAACTTGAAACTTAATTTTGTGTAAATACTAAGGTGTATGTGTGCATGTGTGCTCAGTCATTTCAGTCATTTCCAGCTCTTTACGGCTCCATGGACTGCAGCCCTCCAGGCTCCTCTGTTGATGGGATTTTCCTGGCAAGAATACTGGAAAGAGGTGCTATTTCCTTTTCCAGGGCATCTTCCTGATCCAGGGACCAAACCCACATCTCCTGCATTGCAAGCAGATTCTTTACTGCTGAGCCACCAAGGGAGTGATCCCTTAGATTTTGTGAAGATACTTAGCTGATTTTTCTAACACTATTGAATAATCCCAACATCATTTATTGATTTATTTTTTGAAATCAAACCTTTGTCATATGGATTTTTACATGTGTTATTCTGTACATCCTTCTGCCTATTTCCATATTAGTAAGTTTACAGGTTAAAAAAAGTATTGACTTTTCAAATTTTTTGAGCAGTTCAAAGTTGATAGCAAAATTGAGAGGAAGGTACAGAGATTTTCCACATATCCCCTCCCCCAACACATCTATAGTCTCCCCCATTATCAACATTCCCCACCAGAGTGGTACATTCTTGGACAATCTATAATGATACATATCCATCATTATAATATCATATGGAGTATTTTCTCTGCCCTAAAAATCCTCTGTGCTCTGCCTACTCATTTCCCTCTGCCCATCTTCCAAACAGCAACCACTGATGTTTTTACTGTCTCCATAATTTTGCCTTTTCCAGAATGTCATCTATTGGAGTTGTACAGTATGTAGTATTTTCAGATTGGCTGCTTTCACTTAGTAATATGTATTTAGGGTTCCTCCATGTCTTTTTAGGGCTTGACAGCTCACTTCTTTTTAGGGCTGAATAACCTTCCATTGTCTGAATGTACCTCAGTTTATCAGTTCTGCTACTGAAGGACATTTTGGTTGCTTTGCAATGATGAATAGCTATAAACATTCCTGTGTAGGTTTTTGTATGGACATAAGCTTTCATTTCCTTTGGGTAAATTACTGGATCATGTGGTAAGGGGATGTCTAGTTTGCAGAAATCTGTCTTCCAAAGTGACTGAACCATTTTGCATCCTTATCAACAACGAATGGAGTTCCTGCTGCTCCAGAGCCTTGCCAGCATTTGTTGTTGTTAGTGTTCCAGATATTGGCCCAGTCTAACAGATGGTGATTGCAGCCATAAAACTAAAAGATGCTTACTCCTTGGAAGAAAAGTTATGACCAACCTAGATAGCATATTCAAGAGCAGAGACATTACTTGGCTGACTAAGGTCTGTCTAGTCAAGGTTATGGTTTTTCCTGTGGTCATGTATGGATGTGAGAGTTGGACTGTGAAGAAGGCTGAGCGCCGAAGAATGGATGCTTTTGAACTGTGGTGTTGGAGAAGACTCTTGAGAGTCCCTTGGACTGCAAGGAGATCCAACCAGTCCATCCTAATGGAGATCAGTCCTGGATGTTCCTTGGAAGGAATGATGCTAAAGCTGAAACTCCAGTACTTTGGCCACCTCATGCGAAGAGTTGACTCATTGGAAAAGACTCTGTTGCTGGGAGGGATTGGGGGCAGGAGGAGAAGGGGACGACAGAGGATGAGATGGCTGGATGGCATCACGGACTCGATGGACGTGAGTCTGAGTGAACTCCGGGAGTTGGTGATGGACAGGGAGGCCTGGCGTGCTGCGATTCATGGGACTGCAAAGAGTCGGACACGACTGAGTGACTGAACTGAACTGAACTGAACAGATGTGTAGTGGTATGTCGTTTTAATTTGCATTTTCTTGATGAGATATAATGTGGAACATTTTTGTGTTTCTTTTTTTTGCAAATATGTTATCCCAGTTCGTGGCTTGTCTTATCATTCTCTTGACATTGTCTTTTTACATTTTAATGAGGTTCAGTTTATTAATCATTTCTTTCATGGATCTGTTTTAGGTGTTGTATCTTAAAAGACATCACTATACTCAAGGTCATCTAGATTTTCGTCTATGTCATCTTCTGGGAGTTTTGTGGGTTTGTATTTTACATTTAGATTTGTGATCCACTTTCAGTTAATTTCTGGGGAGGGTGTAAGGTCTGTGTCTGGGCTTCTCCAGTGGCACTAGCGGTAAAGAACCCACCTGCCAATGCAGGAGATGGAAGAGACAAGAGTTTGATCCCCGAATTAGGAAGATTCCTTGGAGGGACTGGCAACCCATTCCAGTATTCTTGCTTGTCAGGGAATGTTTAACAGGAGGATTCCTACTTGCTGTTTCTCACAAGTCCTTTGTTTCTTTTAAGCAGAACAGCACGCTGCTCCCAGGAACTGAGGTCATTGTGTGAGACAGGCTTGAATCTCCTTTAGTAAACATTCTCTTTACAACAAAACTGCTTAGTCTCGATCCCCTTTCTTGAGATATGGATTGTCTCCTCACCCTGTGACCATTATTAATCCCTGGTTCCCTTGGTAACGGTTGCTATACCCTTGGTTTTCTGATCTTTATCATTGTCGAAAGAAACTTCTTTTACTACAGCTTTTATATACTCACAGAGAAATCATTAAAGCACCTTTGCTACATCAGAGCTTGGGTCCCCGTGTCTTTCTTTCTTTCTTTCTTTCT
>NW_024072715.1:2626-4977 GCF_014754425.2 Oryx dammah
TCTTGCTCACTCTCCTGCCCAGGCTTCTAAGACTCTCTCAAGAAGGCGCCCTGTGCCTTCACCACTCCTTGAGAGGGTACCTGGTGCCTTCGTGAGAGATGCAAGTCCTGTGTCAAGGGCTTTATTGGTTTTCTGCGTAAACCAGGGAATATCAGCCCGTCTCTCTCTCTCACTTTCTTATCGTCACCTCCGGATCGCCAGGTCCTGGTCCATTAAAGCACCCCAACACTTGCTTGGAGAATCCCATGGACGGAAGGGCCTGGAGGGATACAGTCCATAGGGTCACAGAGAGTCAGACACGACTGAAGCAACTAAGCACACACATGCACACACACGCAAGGTCTGTGTCTAGATTTGTATTTTTTCCCTGTGCATGTCCAGTTATTCCAGTAGCATGTGGCAAAAAGACTATATCTACTCCATTGATTTTGCTCCTTTGTCAAAAATCAACTGACTATATGTATGTGGGTCTATTTCTTGGGTCTCTCTTCTGTCCCATTGATCCCTTTGTCTATTCTTTCATTAATGCCACAGTCTTGATTACTGCACCTTTGTAGTAAATCTGTAAATCAGGTAATTAGTCCTCCAACTCTGTTTTTCTGTAAATGCCCAGTCTTAATTAGGTATATTATTCTTTTTAATGTCTATTAGGCCAAGCCTCTGTTTCTTACTTCTCTTTTTCCAGGTATTCTCTTAGCTATTTTTACATATTTATTCTCTCTGATGGGCTTCCCTGGTGGCTCACACAGTAAAGAATCCGCCTGCAATGTGGGACACCTGGGTTTGATCCCCGGGTTGGGAAATTCCCCTGGAGAAGGAAATGGTAACCCACTCCAGTATTCTTGCCTGGAGAATCCCCACGGACAGAGGAGCCTGGCGTGCTACAGTGCACAGGGTTGGAAAGAGTCAGACATAACTGAGCGACTAAGCACAATGCATTTGCCTTAATAAACTTTAGAATCATTTTTTTCAAGTTAAAAAATCCTTTTGGGATTTGGATTGGGATGACATTGAATTTAGGAGAGAAGCCACAACTTTGTAATTGTGACAAGGTACACACATGCACCTCTACTGATTCAGGACTTTATTTTTATGTCTTTCAGTAGATAGTCAACCCCACCTAATGCTTTTTTCCTTCAGGACTAATATCTTAGATATCTGGGTTTTTAAAAGAGGAATTAAACTGCTTTATAGGTGACAGCAGTAATACAACCGGAAATGTTTGGCCAAGTTAACAAGTTGGAAGGTCACTAGTAGTAAGAAAGATATCACCAGAAAGTAGAAGGGACAGTCACAGGGATGATGAGGCAGACCTTGAGCATCCTCAGATTCCTAAGTACAGTCCACCTGTAGACCAAGTGCCAGGTTAGAAATGAGGGTCAGGCAGCCCACTCCTGCTTGTGGTAGGCAGGTACGCATGCATGCATGCTAAGTTGCTTCGGTCATGTCCGACACTTTGGGACCCTATAGACTGTAGCCCACCAGGCTCCTCTTTCCATGGGATTCTCCAGGCAAGAATACTGGAGTGGGTTGCCATACCCTCCTTCGGGGATCTTCCTGACCCAGGGATGGAACCCACGTCTCTTACATCTCCTGCATTGGCAGATGAGTTCTTTACCACTAGCATGACCTGGGAAGCCAGGTATGCAGGAACACAAGTGGGTAAACAGTTGCAGTTGAGGTTAAAAAGACCATAGTAGGAAAGAGATTTCCCAGTGGACTTACAGATGGGATGACAAGCAAAAGGGTCCTTGAGGAAGAACCAGCTGGTGGAGCAGCATTCAAGGAGTTCAGTGAGGCAGGCGGTAGTGCAACTTCTGCACTCCTGACCTTAGAGGCCAGGTACATTTTTGTTGTGGGTGGCTGCCTCTGCACAGTAGGGTGTGTAGCAGCATCTCCAGTCTCTATCCCACTTCCCAAAATGTCTCCAGTCATTGCCAAATGTTTTCCTGGGGAGGTGGGCAGGGAGGGTCAATTCCAATGAAGAACCACTGTTCTAAGATCGAAGGGACCGGGGAGCAAAGGAATAATCAAAGAAGTGAGCATGTGTGAAGTCGGCCAGCAGGGTGATGGTGGGGAAGGTCAGGGTCTAGGCAATGCAGTCTTGGCCTGTTGGCCTCCTGGAGAGAAGGAAGTGCAAAATACCCACCCCACTCTGCTACCTCCTGGAAGAGGGGGTGGGATGATGAGGTAGCCGACTTCCTAGGGATGTCCCAACATCGGATCAGGAGGAGGAAGCAGAGCAGGGCCAGGGACTGATTTGCTGAGAGCCATCGAAAGGAAGAAATCCGTGCTGCAGAATACCTGGCTGGGAGGGAGCCTGAGGGTAGAGAGGTATCCATCTGCGAGAT
>NW_024072716.1:0-4977 GCF_014754425.2 Oryx dammah
CCATCGTAAAGATTTCTGCCTTTTTGACTAGAATACTTTTTGATGATTTACATAGCAAATAGTTATCACATGAATAAATTTGGTCCCAAACTTGAAATCTGTGCAAATGTTCATATAATTTACTTGTTGACCTTAAGCATCTCTGCATTGTTTTTAATTCACAATCTTAAAACAATAAAATGAAAACAATTTTCTGTGGACAAAGCATACTAAGTAGCTACTTTATATATGTTTTTTCAAGAAATGTAATGAAACATAATAAGAAAACTACATGCAAGGTGTTTTGCATAGAAACTTAACTTTTAAGCAAATCTTTTACCTGACACCAAAAATAAAAAAATACTTGAAATAAGAAGATGGGTACTTAAAGTTAAAACCTATCTTGTATATACGCTTAGAGTCTTTGAGCCACTATGTTATGTATCAGATCATTATAATGCAATATAAAACAATAATAACAATTTTTCCTAGCTCCAGGATAAGTTAAATATGGACTAAAAAAGATTTATATATATATATACCTATTTCATAATTTCAATGCAGGTGGAAGTTCTTTTTGAATTTGAAAAAATATCCGTATAGGTCTTTGGCAGTATATGTTACTGATTTGTTAATGATAAAGGTTAAGTGAAATGAACAAAATCAGGAAAAGTCTCAAGTAGGTAGTCAAAGAAAAGTGATGATTTCAAAATGAAACTCTGAAAAAAATAAAACAACAAGCTGAATTGAAAATACACTAGGGGCTTGAGAATTAGCCCTGTTTTTAAGTTTTGTTCAGGGTGTTGAGTGACATAAAACCAGTAGTATTCTTCAAGGAATGATGTCCAAAGGAAGATGTATACTCAAAAGGAGAAATAGTGGCTGCAGGCCTCATCCTATGATGGACTGGTTTCTGGAAGGAAAGCAGACTTATTTTATTAGGAGAAAGTAAGCACAGTAGGAAGAAAGACAAGCTAGATTAGACAGAGTTACAAAATAAACCTTGAGAGAAGAAAACTGGAATAAGGTCTATTATAGCAAAGGGGGACTATATGAAACTGAATACAGGTAGAGGATTAACCTTTGCAAGGAAAACTCTGAGGTCTGAAAAGTAATAATTTTCCAAGCATTTTGGCATTAGGTAGAATGAAAAGTTAAATGAGGTGAGGTCATTTGAGGAGATAGAAGAGGACAAAGATGAGGTTTGGTCTTAAAGAACTGGCAATACCTAGGACAGCAATGTGTTCATAAAAATGTAAGGATTAATCAGCAAAAAAATTACTATGTAACTAAACAAACTCCTACTGAATGTCTCCCATCTGTCAACTGGTCTTTTGAGTGTGGGTCTTTCGACATACTGTCAGCAAAGAAAACAGCTATCAGTCCCTTGCCCTCACTCAGGGCCTGAGCCAAAGCCCTAACTTCTTCTTGGAATAATTAATGACTAGAAATATAATGAGTTAACAGGCCTGGACATCTAGGGCTCTCTTTGAATGCAGAGCCCAGGAAAACTCCAGGAAAAAGTCTATTCCAAGAGAAAATGAAAGAAGGCAGCTAACATTGATTCTCCTGGTCAGTCATCAAAGACTTGGTTATCCAAAAGTCAGGATGAGTCTCTTACAAGGAAATGTGTCAGGGTAGATTCCTGGCCCCACCCCAAGTACTTCCCATGACAGAGTTACCTACTAACAGGGAGGGCTTGAGCCCACCCTCCCCAGCACAGTAACTTCTCTTTGCAGAATTTGAAACAGACAGAGAAATAATCATTGTTAGAAGCTTGAGAGAGGCAAGATTCCTACAGAAATGTATCAAATGGGTATTTTCCTCAACTGTAATTCCTGGTTTCAAATGTTCTAAAAGAAAGAGTATCATATAAAAGCAAAAATGGCATTTCTGCAATAATAGTTGTATTTTCCTGGTAATTAGTACTCCCATTTTAATCACATGAGCATCTATCAGTAAGATTTAGCTTCACACTTGTCAAAATAAACAATGTTAATATCAGGACAGAAAGATGCATAAAATTCTATTGCTAGTTTATATTTTTCCTCTTTAGACACATATTGAACTATAAAAATCAAGCGTTTAGGGTCATTATAATTTAAGATCTGACATTTTCAAGGATAACTCTAAATTTCAACAGAATGGCTGCAAATACTAAAGGTCAATTTGAGATGTGTATTCTGACCAATGCACTGAGGAGGCTGGGTCCACTCTCCACTGATACACGTGATAAATCTGGGTCCAATCATTGTAAATGCTTCTCTGCAACTGAACTCTACTGAGTCTCCATGGTGATAGGGAGGGACAGAAGGCTTGATATCGCCATGATCGAGGTCAGGTATCTCTCCACAGGTACGCTCCTCCTCTGAAAATCCACAAAAATATGTTCGTCTTTATTATTTAAATGTGTATATGAATACAAATAAGAGTAATGATTTACCTTCAAATATTACTACTTTTAATACATTACCAATACACACAGGTAAAGCTGTCCATTCTCCATCAACACACTGAATTTTATGAGAACCCTTCATCAGAAATCTGGGGTTGCAAGCATATTCCACGACCTCATTGTGTGCATATTCTTCTTTGTGTATTTCTTTCCCTTTCCCATTGAGAAGTTGAGGAGGGGCAGCACACGATTTCACTTTCCTTTCTGTAGAAATATTGCGTAAATTATAGTTACATTGTCTGTCTTATAACTGAAAAATCCAGCTAATGCAGAAATTTATTTCACTAAATGATCTTTTATTTGTTATATAATTTATTTTAGCATTCTTAAACAATGAAAAAAGAATAGTATTTACAGCAGACTCGTGTACGAATTCTGTTACTCTTCTTGAACTAGCATATTTAAGTCTATATATGCTCAGAAAGCATGTTCATTATCCAGACATGCTAAATAAATATGCAAACCAGTTACTCAACACAGGTATGGATGTATAAATCATAGCAATCATAGCAATACAATTATTCCACAGAAATACTGTATGTAATCTGTTGGAAAAAAAATATCATTTAAGAGAAGCATTTGAACAGTTTAACTTTGATTCACATGATTTGATACATGTGACTGAATTGACTTTAAGTTACTTGACCACTCTTTAGACATACTTGCAGACACTAGATGTAAGGTCAGTTCAGTTCAGTCGCTCAGTCGTGTCCGACTCTTTGCGACCCCATGAATCGCAGCACGCCAGGCCTCCCTGTCCATCACCAACTCCCGGAGTTCACTCAGACCCATGTCCATCGAGTCAGTGATGCGCCAGCCATTTCATCCTCTGTTGTCCCCTTCTCCTCCTGCCCCCAATCCCTCCTAGCATCAGAGTCTTTTCCAATGAGTCAATTCTTCGCATGAGGTGGCCAAAGTACTGGAGTTTCAGCTTCAGCATCATTCCTTCCAAAGAAATCCCAGGGCTGATCTTTAGAATGGACTGTTTGGATCTCCATGCAGTCCAAGGGACTCTCAAGAGTCTTCTCCAACACCACAGTTCACAAGTATCAATTCTTCGGCTCTCTGCCTTCTTCACAGCCCAACTCTCATATCCATACGTGACCACTGGGAAAACCATAGCCTTGACTAGACGGACCTTAGTTAGCAAAGCAATGTCTCTGCTTTTGAATATGCTATCTAGGTTGGTCGTAACTTTTCTTCCAAGGAGTAAGTGTCTTCTAATTTCATGGCTGCAGTCACCATCTGCAGTGATTTTGGAGTCCAAAAAAATAAAGTCTGACACCGTTTCCACTGTTTCCCCATATATTTTCCATGAAGTGCTGGGATCAGATGCCATGATCTTCGTTTTCTGAATGTTGAGCTTTAAGTCAAATGTTTCACTCTCCTCTTTCACTTTCATCGAGAGGCTTTTTAGTTCCTCTTCACTTTCTGCCATAAGGGTGGTGTCATCTGCATATCTGAGGCTATAGATATTTCTCCCAGCAATCTTGATTCCAGCTTGTGTTTCTTCCAGTCCAGCGTTTCTCTTGATGTACTCTGCATATAAGTTAAATAAGCAGGGTGACAACATACAGCCTTGATGTACTCCCTTTCCTATTTGGAACCAGTCTGTTGTTCCGTGTCCAGTTCTAACTGTTGCTTCCTGACCTGCATTCAGATTTCTCAAGAGGCAGGTCAGGTGGTCTGGTATTCCCATCTCTTTCAAAATTTTCCACAGTATATTGTGATCCCTACAGTCAAAGGCTTTGGCATAGTCAAGAAAGCAGAAATAGATATTTTTCTGGAACTCTCTTGCTTTTTCCATGATCCAGAGGATGTTGGCAATTTGATCTCTGGTTCCTCTGCCTTTTCTAAAACCAGCTTGAACATCAGGGAGTGTATGGTTCACGTATTGCTGAAGCCTGGCTTGGAGAATTTTGAGCATTATTTTATTAGCATGTGAGATGAGTGCAATTGTGCCGTACTTTGAGCATTCTTTGGCATTGCCTTTTTTTGGGATTGGAATGAAAACTGATCTTTTCCAGTCCTGTGGCCACTGCTGAGTTTTCCAAATTTGCTGGCATATTGAGTGCAGCACTTTCACAGCATCATCTTTCAGGATTTGAAACAGCCTCCCTGGAATTCTATCACCTCCACTAGCTGTGTTCATAATGATGCTTTCTAAGGCCCACTTGCCTTCACATTCCAGGACGACTGGCTCTAGATTAGTGATCACAACATCATGCTTATCTCTCCAATATTAATGGTGGAATTGCAGGAAAAAGGAAAACTAACAAGAAACCCTGCCAGTGTCAGGTCCCTCATGCATTTCTGTGGATTCTCCACCACATATTCCAAGAAGCCCTGGAGGTTAATTTCTTAAAGAAGGAAAACTGAGGTATCTAGTATCCAGCACATGTCCTTGGTGAGTATGCTGCTGCTAAGTCGCTTCAGTCGTGTCCTACTCTGTGCAACCCCATAGACAGCAGCCCACCAGGCTTCTCTGTCTCCAGGATTATCCAGGCAAGAATACTGGAGTGGGTTGCCATTCCCTTCTCCAC
>NW_024072717.1:0-4976 GCF_014754425.2 Oryx dammah
ACTCGGTCTGTCAAGCACTGGCAGACGAGCAGGGTCTCAGCCTCCCCGGTGTGGGGCTTCCTCCCCCACCCAGGGGCCCTGGAAGCGTGGTGCTCTCCGTGCTGCAAGAGTACGGGTGGCCAAGCCCCAGCAGAAGCCTTTCAGTTGGGCTTCCCTTCCTTCTGACACAGTGCTAAGTGCTGAAGCCCTTGGCAGGGTGAAAGCCACCGGCCCCTAAAAACTCCACAAGGGCGCCTGGGCCCTAGGTGTAAAGGCAAGGCAGGAGAGGAGCTGAGGCCAGGAAGCCGCCAGTGGCGTCTCCCAGCCTGGGGCAGCATGGTCCTTCCTTGTCAGGAACACTAGCAACGAGACATTTCTGGGCAAGTGTCGCCCAGAGCAGAGCAGCCTCACACCAGGGACTCTGCCAAATCGGTCCTCTGAGCAGACCTGGAGTTCTGCCATTCTGGAAGGCAGTTGGGATTTCTCAGCCAGGCCTTGCTGACACTCGCAGCTGGGCTGCCTGCTCTTCCACCAAGGAGTCTTGCTTTCCAACGAGCTGTGCACTCGGCTTCCATGCGGGGGCGCCAAGCGCCACAGGAGTTCTTGGCTCCGTAGCTGCTTCCCTGAGCTGGGGCTGTGGGCGGGAGCTCAGAACCAAAGGGGCAGTCCCCAAACAATTGCACGAGTCTGTGCTGGGGAGGAGAGCCCTAGGGAAACTCGGTATGTCAAGCACTGGCAGGCGACCAGGGTCTCAGCCTCCGCGTTGTGGGGCAGCCTCTCCCACCCAGGGGCCCTGAGAGCCTGGTGATCTCCGTGCTGCGCTGAGTCCGGGAGGCCAAGCCCCAGCAGGAGAAGCCTTGCAGTTGGGCTTCCCTCCCATCTGACACAGTCTAAGTGCTGGAGCCCTTGGCAGGGTGAAAGCCACCGGCCCCTAAAGCCTCCCCAAGGGCGCCTGTGCCCTAGGTTCAAAGGCAAGGCAGGAGAGGAGCTGAGGTCAGGAAGGGGCCAGTGGCGTCTCGCAGCCTGGGGCAACATGCTCCTTAATGGGACGGAACACTAGCAGCGAGGCAAGTCTGGGCAAGTGTCGCCCAGTGCTGAGCATACGCACACCAGGGACTCTGCCAGATCGGGCCTCTGAGCAGAGCTGGAGCACTGCCGTTCTGGAGGCGCACTTGGGATTTCCCAGCCAGACCTTGCAGATACACGCAGCTGGGCTGCCTGTTCTTCCCCGAGGAGGCTCGCTTTCCAGCGTGCTGTGCACTCGGTTTCCATGTGGGAGCGCCAAACGCCACCCGGAGTTCTTGGCTCCGGAGCTGCTTCCCTGTACTGGGTCTGTGGGCGGGAGCTCAGAACCGCAGGGGCAGTCCCCAAACACTTGCAAGCATCTGTGCTAGGGAGGAGGGCCCTAGGGACACTCGGTCTGTCAAGCACTGGCAGGCGAGCAGGGTCTCAGCCTGCGCGTTGTGGGGCAGCCTCCCCCACCCAGGTCCCTGGGAGCCTGGTGCTCTCCGTGTAGCGCTGAGTCCAGGCGGCCAAGCCAAAGCGGGAGAAGCCTTGTAGTTGGGCTTCCCTTCCCTCTGACACACTGCTAAGAGCTGGAGGCCTTGGCAGAGTGAATGCCACCGGCCCCTGGATCCTCGCCAAGCACGCCTGGGCGCTAGCTGCTAGGCAAGAAGGAGAGGAGCTGAGGCCTGGAACGCGCCAGTGGCGTCTCCCAGCCTGGGGCAGCATGCTGCTTCCTGGGCAGGAACACTAGCAGCGAGGCATGTCTGAGCAAATGTCGCCCAGGGCAGATCAGCCTAACACCATGGACTCTGGCATATCGGGCCTCTGAGCAGTGCTGGAGCTCTGCCGTTCTGGAGGAGCATTAGGGATGTCCCAGCCAGGCCTTGCAGATTCACGCAGCTGGGCTGCCTGCTCTTCCCCGAGGAGGCTCGCTTTCCAGCGTGCTGTGAAACCGGCTTCCATGCGGGGGCGCCACGCGCCTCCCGGTGGTCTTGGCTTCGGGGCTACTTCCCTGAGTTGGCGCTGTGTGCGGGAGCTCAGAACCGCAGGGGCAGTCCCCAACCACTTGCATGCGTCTGTGCTGGGGAAGAGAGCCCTAGGGAACTCGGTCTGTCAAGCACTGGCAGGCGAGTAGGGACTCAGCCTCCACGTTGTGGGTATGCCTCCCCCACCCAGTGGCCCTGGGAGCCTGGTGCTCTCCGTGCAGGGCTGAGTCCAGGCGGCCAAGCCAAAGCGGGAGAAGCCTTGTAGTTGGGCTTCCATTCCAACTGACACAGTGCTAAGAGCTGGAGTCCTTGGCAGAGGGAACGCCACCGGCCCCTAGAACCTCCCCAAGGGCGCCAGGGCCCTAGCTGCAAGGGCAAGGCCGGAGAGGGGCTGAGGCCCGGAAGGCACCAGTGGCGTCTCCCAGACTGGGGCAGCATGCTCCTTCCTGGGCAGGAACACTAGTAGCGAGCAAAGTCTGTGCTAGTGTCGCACAGGGCAGAGCAGCCTCACACCAGGGACTCTGCCAGATTGGGCCTCTGAGCAGAGCTGGAGCTCTGCCGTTCTGGAGGCGCAATGGGGATGTCCCAGCCACGCCTTGCAGACGCACGCAGCTGTGCTGCCTGCTCTTCCCCTGAGGAGGCTCGCTTTCCAGCGTGTTGTGCACTCGGCTTCCATGCGGGGGCGCCACGCGCCTCCCGGAGGTCTTGGATCCGGGGCTGCTTCCCTGAGCTGGAGCTGTGGACAGGAGCTCAGAAGCGCAGGTGCAGGCCCCAAACACTTGCAAGCGTCTGTGCTGTGAAGAGCCCTAGGGAAACTTGGTGTGTCAAGGACTGGCAGGCGAGCAGGGTCTCAGCCTCCGCGTTGTGGGGCTTCCTCCCCCACCCAGGGGCCCTGGGACCCTGGTGCTCTCTGTGCTGCGCTGAGTCTGGGCGGTAAAGCCCCATCGGGAGAAGCCTTGCAGTTGGGCTTCCCTCCCGCCTGACACCGTGCTAAGTGCAGGAGCCCTTAGCAGCGTGAAATCCACCGGCCCCAAAAGCCTCCCCAAGGGTGCCTGGGCCCTAGCTGCAAAGGCAAGGCAGGAGAGAAGCTGAGGCCAGGAAGGCGCCAGTGGCATATCCCAGCCTTGGGCAGCATGCTCCTTCCTTGTCAGGAACACTAGCAACGAGGCAATTCTGGGCAAGTGTCGCCCAGAGCAGAGCAGCCTCACCCCAGGGACTCTGCCAGATTGGGCCTCTGAGCAGAGCTGGAGCTCTGCCATTCTGGAGGCGCACTTGGGATTTCCCAGCCAGGCCTTGCAGACACTCGCAGCTGGGCTGCCTGCTCTTCCACCAAGGAGGCTTGCTTTCCAGCGTGCTGTGCACGCGTCTTCCATGCGGGGGCGCCAAGAGCCTCCCGGAATTCTTGGCTCCCGGATTGCTTCCCTGAGCTCGGGCTGTGGGCGGGTGCTTAGAACCGCAGGGGCAGTCCCCAACTCCTTGCACGCGTCTGTGCTGTGGAGGAGAGCTCTAGGGAAACTCGGTCTGTCAAGCACTGGCAGGAGAGCAGGGTCTCAGCCTCTGCATTGTGGGGCTGCCTCCTCCACCCATGGGCCCTGTGACCTGGTGTTCTCCGTGCTGCGCTGAGTCCGGGCGGCCAAGCCCCAGCGGGAGATGCCTTGCAGTTGGGCTTCCCTCCCGTCTGACACAGTGCAAAGTGCTGGAGTCCTTGGCAGGGTGAAAGCCACCGGCCCCTAAAGCCTCCCCAGGGCGCCTGGGCCATAGGTGCAAGGGCAAGGCAGGAGAGGAACTGAGGCCAGGAAGGCGCCAGTGGCGTCTCCCAGCCTGGGGCAGCATGCTCCTTCCTGGGCAGGAACACTCGCAGCGAGCAAAGTCTGGGCAAGTGTCGCCCAGGGCAGAGCAGCGTCACACCAGGGACTCTGCCAGATTGGGCCTCTGAGCAGAGCTGGAGCTCCGCCGTTCTGGAGGCGCACGTGGGATTTCCCAGCCAGGCCTTGCAGACGCACACAGCTGGGCTGCCTGCTCTTGCTCCAAGGAGGCTCGCTTTCCAGCGTGCTGTTTACTCGGTTTCCATGCGGGGGCGCAACGCGCCTCCCGGAAGTCTTGGCTCCATGGCTGCTTCACTGAGCTGGGGCAGAGGGAGGGAGCTCAGAACCGCAGGGGCAGGCCCCAACCACTTGCAAGCATCTGTGATGGGGAGGAGAGCCATAGGGAAACTCGGTCTGTAAAGCACTGGCAGGCGAGCAGGGTCTCAGCCTCCACGTTGTGGCGCTGCCTCCCCCAACCAGGGGCCTGGAAGACTGGTGCTCTCCGTGCTGCGCCTATCTCGGGCGGCCAAGCCCAAGCGGGAGAAGCCTTGCAGTTGGGCTTCCTTTCCGTCTGACACAGCGCTAAGCGCTGGAGCCCTTGGCAGGGTGAAAGCCACCGGCCCCTAAAGCCTCCCAAAGAGCGCCTGGGGCCTAGCTGTAAAGGCAAGTCAGGAGAGGAACTGAGGCCAGGAAGGCGCCAGTGGCGTCTCCCAGCCTGGGGCAGCATGCTTCTTCCTGGGCAGGAACACTAGTAGCAAGACAAAACTGGGCAAGTCTCGCCCAGGGCAGAGCAGCTTCACATTAGGGACTCTGCCAGATCAGGCTATGAGCAGAGCTGGAGCTCTGCCGTTCAGGAGGCGCACTTGGGATTTCCCAGCCCGGCCTTGCAGATGCACGCATTTGGGCTGCCTGCTCTTCCCCCAAGAAGGCTTGCTTTCCAGCGTGCTGTGCACTCGGCTACCATCAGGGGGCGCCACGCGCCTCCCGGAGGTCTTGGCTCCGGGGCTGCTTCCCTGAGCTGGGACTGTGGGCAGAGCTCAGAACAGCAGGGGCCGGCCCAAACCTCTTGCACCCATCTGTGCTGGGGAAGAGAGCCCTAGGGAAACTCGGTAAGTCAAGCACTGGCAGGAGAGCAGGGTCCCAGCCTCCGCGTTGTGGGGCTTCCTCCCCCACTCAGGGGCCCTGGGAACTTGATGCTCTC
>NW_024072720.1:0-4971 GCF_014754425.2 Oryx dammah
GGAGGAAGGAAATACAGCAGAACTAGGGGTCTGGTCTCCTGGCTCTCAGAGCTGCATCTCATTTGCTGGAGCAGTCTCAGGATCACTGAGGTCACTGCAGCCTGCACTTGGGGGCTGGGAGTGTCCCCAGGTGGTAGGGATGGAATAATAGAACAAACTGGTCAAATAGTTAGCTGGATACTCCATAAGGGGACTGTAGATAAAGAAGAAACTTTATGGGGTTTTGGCAGACCACAATAAGATGAATGACACTCAAGAAAGTAAAAAATTCTGAAACCCCAAAACCCTTGAAGCTAGTAAAATCTCAAAAGTACAAAATGATATGAACTATAATCACTGTTCACCAACTAAAATGTAAAATGTCACTCAAAAATTTCTTCAAATTAGATGTCTTTCATTAAATCAATTCCAGGAATGTCCCTGGCAGTTCAATACATAGGACTCTGCTTTCACTGCAGGGGCTTGAGTTCTATCCCTATCAGGGAACCACGACACCAGATGCTGTTGGATGTGGCCCCATCCCCTCACTCTCACCCGAATCTACCCCATCCCCCCACCCCCACCTCTCCCCTGCCAAATACTATTTGGTTAAGCAATGTTGTTAATGGTCTGTACAAGAAACCAAACTGCCTGGGATACAGGTAAAACTGCATGTAGAAGCAAAAGGAAAGCATGCAATTGCCAATGTGAATGAAAAGGCAAAGAAAATTCTCTACAGGATCCTGGCCTGTGTGGCCTGTCCCATGAAGATCCCAGCAGGTAAACCTGTCAGAGCACAAGGCTCCAGCACGGAGCCGTGTGCTCAGGCCTCAGTCCCTCTTCTCCTTCCAGGACACGCTTTTCAGATTCTGGCTGAAATTTCCATTTCCAGCTAAGGTGCTATCTTACCACTAGATCCCCATCCAGCTCAGACTGAGTAGATTTTTTACTTCCTTACTACATACAACTGATGGGATCCTATGTCTGCTCAGAAAAGCAAAATATAAAAGAAGGAAACCAACCTGAAGGTACATTTGTTGGGGCAGTTCGGGCCACATCAAAATCACCCAAATGTTCACGTTCAGACAGCTTTGTGCGGATGGTGATGTCACCCCAGAAGAAAGAGAAACAGTAAGATTCCCGAGTATCCCAAGTATCAGAGTAAGTTTTCTTTCTTCTCAGCACATAACTTTCAACTGGGGGTCAGGATCTTTCCTATGCACGACCTGCACAATTGTCACCCTACTTCCTAAGCATGGATCTCCTTCCAACTTATCATTCTTTATGCTTTCAGGCCTGATACTATCTCCAAGTTTCTTTATCACTACCTCATGAAATAACATTTGCTGGCATCATTGCCTCTGAGACATCTTCATTTTTGGGGTCACAAACAGGCTCTTTATTTAAGTTTTTCCAGGGGATGGGGAATGAGACCCTGAAGCTGGATTATAAATCAAAATGACAATACCTCATATTTGGCAGACATTAAATTATCAAGTATTTCAATTTCCTCACCTCTGTTTCTTCCTCAAAAACTGAAACATCATCAGCAGGGGCCTTACCCTGCTTTTTCCTTTTCACAGGCAAGGGATGGGACTCAAGAGAGTGTCACAGAAGTAGCCACAGAGAGTGACATGGGAATGATGCCTCTGGCCAGGTCCAGGTCTCCCTAAGTCATCCCTGGGCCAGTCTGTTAGGGCAATGTGCCCAGAAAGGTCTCTTGAGTACTGGAATGCCCTACTCAGTTTGTGGGTAGTGAAAAGCTTAGGGACTACTGGAGTACAGAACAGGAGCCTCCTTTCAGGGGACACCACCCACACTGCCTAGGGACCCAGCAGGTCTTTGGGTACTGCCAGAGCATCCAGGAGGATGGGGCAATGGTGCAATATTAGGGGACAAATCCACAAAGGCCTAGATTTACAACTTAACCTCAGCTCAACACCTGTTCTCCAAGGGCTCAAGCTCAGGCCATCTCCCAGGAGGAAACCTCCCAGTCCTGCCTGCCCTCCACAGGGGCAAGTAGGCAGATTCACTGATTGGGTGTCACTGGCAGGATCTGCAGAGCAGCTGTGCACAGAGGCCCCTCCCACAGGTGAGGCAGGAGATATGAAGGGTTGGGGACCCTGGTCCTGTGCTGTGACTGCAGCAGCAGAGCTCTGAGTCTCTCTGCCATGACCTGGGCTCTATCCCACTCTCTACGCACAGGAAGGGGACTTGCTGGCAGCCCCAGGCTGACCCTTTTCTCCCTCTGCTTTGAAATCCCCTGGATTCATGAACTTGCCGTCTCCTCTTTGCACATCTTCCTCCTCTCAGGGTCCTGGCCCCAGTTGGTCCTGACACAGACACTCGAGTCTGCAGCTTTGGGATAGAGGGTCCACATATACTACTCTGGAGACAGCAGTGATACGCGGGGTTACAGCCAGGTGTGCTGGGATCAGCAGCAGCCTTCCCTTGTGCATAACATCTCCCTTACGCTCGGGGCCCCTCCTCATTCCACATCTGGACACACGGCCTCCGTGGCCTCCTCCAGCTGCAGCTAGAAGACTCACTCTGTTGCCTGAGTGCTTTCTTTCCAGGAAGACCTCACTCCCAGGGCTCCCACACTTAGGGCAAAACTTCCCTGGGCTTGCCACCCACCCCTTGCCCTATACCACACAGGGGTCGAGTTTCTGGGGTCTCTCTACCACACATTCTGAACCTCTCCTTGGCTTTGCTAATGGGTCCCCAACATGCTGCAGCTGCCTCTTCTAAGACACCAGCTGGACCAAAGCTCTCTTAGGAAAATGATTTGGGAAACTAAAGGGTGCTCATCCTCCTCCTGCCCTGAGGGCCTCAGCCCACAAATGCTACCCAGCTCCATGATGACCAGAACGGAGAAGGCACCGGAGTTGGCGAAGGGGACCAGCTTACCTGAAGATGACTTCCACCAGCCCTGGTCCAGCTCCCAATGGTCTCAAGTCCTCAAACACCTGGTTTCCCTGTGTCCTAGCCTCTCAGTCACCGTGTCCACCCAAGCTTGAGAGGAGAAATGAAAATACTCCAAAAACAAGAAGATGGTATGTTAACATGTTGATTTAGGAAGCCGGAGGATAAACTGAAAACTGGAGAGCCAACCCAGCCATGTGAGTGCGAGTCTCCTCTTATCTCCAACTCTGATCAGTTTCTCCAGGGTTGGGCCAGCAGACAATGGAAGCACCGAGCTTCTGCTCGGGTCAAAGGGCCCTTCCTCTACAGACACTGACCAGCATCCCGTAGCCCCATTTCGGTCCCTTTCTCAGCCCACCATGCCCTGGCTCCAACAGAGTGGACCCCACGTTCAGTGCCACGTGGCAGCAGACCCTGGTTCACTGGATTATTGCATCCACAGCATGGCTCCAAGCCCTCTTTCCAGAGCATGTGGCCCCGACTGACTCCTCAGTCGCTTTGGTTTTCTCTCCAGCCCCCGGTCCCTATAACTCGTTTTAGGGCAGCAAACAGAATTGGGGGTCCATGCCGGGGGTGGGGGTGGGGTGGGGCCAGGGACCAGGGACTAGCTCAAGGTCACCTTGTGGGAATGTGGGGGACCCAACGGGGGAACTTACGGTTTGTGTACCTGTACCTTGCCACGTGGTCCCTGCTGAACGCTCAAGACAAAGAAGCGGGGACTTAGCCATGTCAGGAAACCACACTGGCCCAACCATCCCATCTCGTTTCCTTCCGGAGAAAATCTCACGATATTTTGGAATTGCGAGTGGGGGTCTCCCAAGGAGTCCAAAAGAGATGGGGAGTGCACAGAGAGAGGGGGAGGGGTGGTGTCTCTGGCCACGCCCACCGGAATCACGGATGGGGGTAGGTTGGGTGTAGGGTGGGCTAGGAGTGGGTGGGGGTGGGGTGGGGTATGTGTGGGCATGGGCTGGAGTGTGGGTGGGTTGGGGTAGGGGTGTGGGGGATGTGGGTTGGGGATCAGGGTGTGAGTTAGTGGTGGGGGTAGGGTTATGGGGTTGGTGTGGTGTGGAGGTTTGGGGTAGGGTGGGTGTAGGGTTGTGGGGTAGGGTGCGGGTAGGGGAGGGGGAAGTGGGAAGAGGCCCTTGTACCTGGGTGTCCAAGGGGTGCTGGGGGGCACATATAGACAGGTGCACACAGAAAACTACACAGATAGGAAGAACAGGGGGCTTCACCCAAAATGTGTGCCCTAAGCAGTGGGAGGCTAGCAACAATATTGACAGGCTCAATATTGACAGGGAATGACCTAGACAGTTGCACACCGAGAAAGCGGTTTTCCAAGTCAGTTGAGCCCAGAGGTCCTTGTTTTCAGCTGTCCAGGGCGAGCACTTCCAACCCTGCCTGCTGCTCTACAGGTTGGTCCCTGTCAGGAGCAAATGCCAAGATTTTGTACCCTTTGAGGATAAGTCACAGAGTTAGAAGTGCAACATGATATGATCGATGAGCAAATGAAAGAAAACAACCAGGACAAAGAAAGTCGGGTGCTTACGAAAATTCATGTTCCTGGAGAAGAAAGCTTGTACTTCTGCATATGTGCAAGTTTCCTCTCAGGGATGTTAGTGTGTACATGCACATGTGTGTGCACATGTGCTTGCCGACATGCCTGCCAATACATTTGTGAGTATAAGCTGTTGGAACTGACCTAGCCAGATGATGTAAGTTGGATAGTGAAAACATGAAGGTTTTAGGGAAAGGTAAATAGATGCTGGCCAGCCGAAGCACTGAAGCCAGGGAATCAATCCCTGTTATCTCACTGAGTGAACAAGTTCTAAGTGGAATTGACAGTGGTGCACCCAGGATGCCTGACAGTAAGGAGAGGCAGGAGGAAAGAGCCTGGGGAGTACACAGAGAAAAATTCACTGCACCTGCAGTTTATAAAAAGTAGAAAATATACCTAATGAGCTGGAAGGAGAAACTATACCTAATTAATTGAGTTATCTAGATAAGGAGATTTCCAACCAAACAGAGAAAAGTGCTGCCTGGTTTCTTCTTGCTGCCTATAGTGAAATA
>NW_024072721.1:0-4971 GCF_014754425.2 Oryx dammah
CCCTAAGTTGATTTTTTTCCAGAGAAAGGTGGTCAGGGATAGCCCCCTTTTAATGTCAGAAGAGTTGGTGAAAGGCATAAAAATAGCAAGACAGACGGATTCTGGTTTTGGGGTAGATGCTTGAGCAGGTCCAGGGGGTCTCTCGAGTCCTGAAGCCTTGCTTATCAGGTCTCTTCCACATGACCTTGTCACGGGTGGGATCTCCCGTGCTGGCTCCTGCCATCTCCCCTGTTTTTATTTTTTAAGATAGCCAGATGTAATTCAGTCGCAAGCTTCTGAGTGCTCTGTCGAAGAGTTCTGACAATACAAGGAAGAATAAATATGAGAAGCAGAATTAGAGTGGCCACAGCAGCATTGCTAAGGATAGTAGACAGAATAGTAGACAGATTTTTTTCTTGAAATAAAGTTAGAGAGTGTATGGAAAAAGTCACTTGTTTCTCCTGTGGCAGCAAAATGTAATTGGGAGTGTTTCATGGTCTTTATCTGATTATGAAGTTTCCCTAAATCTAAACTAATGTTGGAACTATTCCATACCCTCAAAACGTGATTTTTAATTTCCTCTCAGCCACAATCCATTTCATTTACCCTCAGGGGTGCCACACAAATCCACCGGCGGTTGGCACAACAGGACAATGCCGACTCCACTTTTAAAGCCTACAATTTAGTCCCAACATGCATCACCGCCTCCTGCAGGGCATCTACCCCCACATCTAGCTTCCCATCTACAACCTCCTGTGTTTCCAACACCAAAGAAACATTCCTGGACATAGTATCAACATACTGGGCAGTATGCACTTGTTGAGCCAATGACATTGCTGCCACAACAACAGTAACAGTAACAGTAACAGTAACAGTAGTAATTGAAGTAACAGAAGTAATTGCTGTTATTAAAGCTGAATTTTTTAAGATTAGGGAGGATCATGGTCTTTTATGTAAAGCCGTGACACCTGCTTAGTGGGTGGTTCTTTCGGGATCTCCGCTGCCGGTTGACTTAGAGTCTGCTGGACTTTCCAGGTGGGCGGCGGAGGCAGGAGCAGAGGAGAGCTCTTCTTTTCTGGTTGAGGCGATGGGGGAACCAGTGCCTACGGGACTGTGACTTGGTGAGTCAGTCTGTCTGGGATCCAAACAGGAGAGGTGTAATCTTGTGGAAACACACAAGCATACCCTCTACCACAAGTTAGGAACACATTTGGCCCTTTTTACGTTTTGGTAAGGAGGTCTTTTCACTTGACCAGGGGCCGTTTTGCCATAAAACCAATTTTTTCTCTGGCTACCCCAATTACACCTACAGGGGTTTTATGGCAAAGGAACTGCCAAGCAGCTGTCAATTAAATTTTTAAATTTTTAAAATTTATGTTTTAAAAAATAAATTTAGAGATATGTTAATTTAAGTCTAATGTTTAGTTTAAGTCTCTGTATAAATTTAAATAATAAATGTATAACTTTTTCATCTCATTTAGGTATACAGATATACCTAAATACAAAATATATTTATATATGTGTTTATATATGGTAATAAGTATAAATTTATTGACATATAATATATGTAAATCAATGTATTTGAATTAATCTTTATATTAATAGATTCATCAATACATATTATAGTAATATAATATGTACATAACTAATATTAATTAATATAAATTAATGTACTGTAATAATAAAATTATACAGTGTATATATAATATATATTAATTTATATATAAATTTCTAAATAAAATTAGGTATACCTATATTATACTTTATTTACCAGTTCAATTCAGTTGCTCAGTCGTGTCCGACTCTTTGCGACCCCATCAATCGCAGCATGCCAGGCCTCCCTGTCCATCACCATCTCCCGGAGTTCACTCAGACTCACGTCCATTGAGTCCGTGATGCCATCCAGCCATCTCATCTTTGGTCGTCCCCTTCTCCTCCTGCCCCCAATCCCTCCCAGCATCAGAGTCTTTTCCAATGAGTCAACTCTTCGCATGAGGTGACCAAAGTACTGGAGCTTCAGCTTTAGCATCATTCCTTCCAAAGAAATCCCAGGGTTTATCTCCTTCAGAATGGACTGGTTGGATCTCCTTGCAGTCCAAGGGACTCTCAAGAGTCTTCTCCAACACCACAGTTCAAAGCATCAATTCTTCGGCGCTCAGCCTTCTTCACAGTCCAACTCTCACATCCATACATGTCCACAGGAAAAACCATAGCCTGGACTAGACGGACCTTAGTCGGCAAAGTAATGTCTCTGCTTTTGAATATACTATCTAGGTTGGTCATAACTTTCCTTCCAAGGAGTAAGCGTCTTTTAATTTCATGGCTGCAGTCACCATCTGCAGTGATTTTGGAGCCCCAAAAAATAAAGTCAGCCACTGTTTCCACTGTTTCCCCATCTATTTCCCATGAAGTGATGGGACCAGATGCCATGATCTTCGTTTTCTGAATGTTGAGCTTTAAGCCAACTTTTTCACTCTCCTCTTTCACTTTCATCAAGAGGCTTTTTAGTTCCTCTTCACTTTCTGCCATAAGGGTGGTGTCATCTGCATATCTGAGGTTATTGATATTTCTCCCAGCAATCTTGATTCCAGCTTGTGTTTCTTCCAGTCCAGCATTTCTCATGATGTACTCTGCATAGAAGTTAAACACGCAGGGAGACAATATACATCCTTGACGTACTCCTTTTCCTGTTTGGAACCAGTCTGTTGTTCCATGTCCAGTTCTAACTGTTGCTTCCAAGACCTGCATACAGATTTCTCAAGAGACAGGTCAGGTGGTCTGGTATTCCCATCTCTTGAAGAATTTTCCACAATTTATTGTGATCCACACAGTCAAAGGCTTTGGCATAGTCAATAAAGCAGAAATAGATGTTTTCCTGGAACTCTCTTGCTTTTTCCATGATCCAGTGGATGTTGGCAATTTGATCTCTGGTTCCTCTGCCTTTTCTAAAACCAGCTTGAACATCAGGAAGTTCACGGTTCATGTAGTGCTGAAGCCTGGCTTGGAGAATTTTGAGCATTACTTTACTAGCGTGTGAGATGAGGGCAATTGTGCGGTAGTTTGAGCATTCTTTGGGATTGGAATGAAAACTGACCTTTTCCAGTCCTGTGGCCACTGCTGAGTTTTCCAAATTTGCTGGCATATTGAGTGCAGCACTTTCACAGCATCATCTTTCAGGATTTGAAATAGCTCTACTGGAATTCCATCACCTCCACTAGCTTTGTTCATAGTGATGCTTTCTAAGGCCCACTTGACTTCACATTCCAGGATGTCTGGCTCTAGATGAGTGATCACACCATTGTGATTATCCAGGTCATGAAGATCTTTTTTGTACAGTTCTTCTGTGTATTCTTGCCACCTCTTCTTAATATCTTCTGCTTTTGTTAGGTCCATACCATTTCTGTCCTTTATCGAGCCCATCTTTGCATGAGATGTTCCCTTGGTATCTCTAATTTTCTTGAAGAGATCTCTAGTCTTTCCCATTCTGTTGTTTTCCTCTATTTCTTTGCATTGATCGCTGAAGAAGGCTTTCATACCCCTACCTAATTAGGCAAACAGTTTAAATATAAATTTTTATATTTATATTTAAATATATTATGTATTTATAACAATATATAAAGTATTATTAATTATACTGCGTGTTGATAACTATGAAATTGAGAAAACCCTTTTCTGAGCAACTCCTAATGGAGGCCCCTTACTCCCATACAGAGGAGGAGGCATGGGGGGATGGGAGTGTCCCATGTTTCTCTTTTCCTGTTCTGGATATTTAACTATTTGCTGTTTGGATCTTACGAATGGTGTGATTGGGGATGTTTCTCTCAAGCTCTTAGGAGTATCTTTAGCTCTAAAAGACCAATCTTCATCAGAATGATAATGGGCTGCTACTTCTTCTAAATCTTTTTCATCTTGGGGTGAAAGCTGTTCCTCCTTTTCATCCCCGCTTTCTAAATGACTATTGGTGTTCATGGCAGCCAGCATACTTCTTAAATGCCGATAGCTAGGCTTGGACTCTTCTTCCTCAATTTTTTCCTTAATAAGCACTCGTTCAGATTCATGAGCAGGGTCTAAAGCATCTCTAATCATATTTCATAAGGAAAAGGTATCAGTGGGCACCCTTTCCAGACCATGCTGAGTGTAATAAGTTTTTAGCTGTTTCCCTACCTTTTCCCAAGTTTTTAAGTTAACAGTGCCATCTTCTAGAAACCAAGGACATTGCTCTTGTACAAATGTAAAAAAGGATTGAACACTGGGTTTTTTAACTTTGATTCCTCTTTTGTTTAACAGTTGCAAAATTACTCCTATAAAGAGTTGTCGTTCTTTTGACTCACTTTTTCCCATGTCAAAGATTTTTGTAGAGAAAGAAAGATTTTTGTCTTGTAAAGGTTTGTTTCAACCTTTGTAAAGGAGGTTTCTTTCAACCTTTCAACTGGGGTTTTTTCAACCCTTCAACTGCGTTTCTTTCAATCCTTCACTATCCACTCTTACTCACCCTACCTATCTTATGCAGGGGGGTCTGCGGCACCCTGAGTGGGGTCCTAGTCATCCCAAAAACTGGGGGAGCTTACCTTCGGATGTCCCTGTTCGGCACCACTTGTCAGGGTCCAGCCTCATCAGAGTCCAGGGATATCCTCAGGATGGACGACATTGGCTAATGAATGAATGAATGACATGGGGTGACCGAACTTCACTGAGCAAGGCCCGTCAGTTTATTTTCAGAGAGGGCTTTTATACCCTGAGTTGTACATTGAGCAAAGTGAAAAATGCAGAGTCAACTCAACATTCCATCAGTATTAACTTTTATCAATACCAGGTTCCTTCGGGCAAGAGTCTTATTTTTTGTACATTATCTTCTGGCCCGGAGGCCTGTTGACATTGTATGACCTCTTTTTGATAAACAGAGCAATAATTTTTGATAAACAGAACAATAATTTTCCCTTGAAGAGTTTCTTCTTAAATTCCTAGCCTGTGTCACCCTTAAAGTACAGAGTT
>NW_024072722.1:0-2912 GCF_014754425.2 Oryx dammah
TTTACAAGAGCTTGCCTTGAAACACATTAACGGAGCTTGTTTACAAATTGGTGTTAGCAATAGCATCCAGAGGTAGAGAAAACATCTCACATGGATAACACCTGTGGCCATAGATCCACAAACAAGATGCAAACCAACATCAGCCTTTGTTTCACTCCTACTTGTGGAGAGGACACGAAAGACCCAATGGTCAAATCTCCCCCTTTTGTAAAAACAAATGCAATCGCACGAGAGCATTACCGCGGATGGATCCCATCGCGCAGGTGTTTTCCATTTCCAATGAGACCACAGCCAATTTGGCGCAAAGAAGCCAAAAAAAAGCTGCAGCGACCCACAAACCAAATGTGGCCCGGGATATCTCCGTGAGCGTCCGTTCCTCCCCAAAAGTCGGGGCTTCGCTGATGGAACCAAAGGGCTTCCTAGTTTCTGGCCGCGTCGTCTCACGGCCAGCTTTCTCTAAGGGAGCACACAAGAAAACTCATTCAGACACCTCCAAAGAACCCCATCTGGGCCATCAGGGACTCAGGTGACCCTTCCATGTTCCCACATAAGTAAGCACTTGCAAGTATAGGCTCCATATGTCCTATACGTGTAGCCTGCCCAAGTTTCCTTTTGGGGATGGGTGGTTGCTTTCTCCACACTTAGAGCAAGGTTATTAAATGGTGGCGGTCACGGTGGTGTTTTTTCCTCTTCCGTAAAGAGTTACAAGGCGGCCATTTCGCGGGAGCGAAGCAGTAGCTGGGCTGCTCCTGGATCCCTCGCTGCTTCGGGTTCCCTGTCAGGCTTCCTAGCAGCGGCCTAGCGGAGAAATAAGAGCAGGTGTCTGAATGTACTCGGGTGACCAAAGATGAGAATGACGAGCCCATTGAAATGCCATCGGAAGACGACGGGACAGTGCTGCTGTCCACAGTGACAGCCCAGTTTGTCGGCAGCACGTGGACTGCACTACCGGAATCCAGCGTCTCAGTGTATGAGAGGTGTCCGGCTGGTCAAAGACATTCTGCACATCCCTGATGCTGGCTGGGGAAATCCGGTAGCGGATAGTCGTCAACTTATCCCAAAGACAGCCACAGAAAAAGGGGCGAGACAGATGCCTGCTTCTTCAGCAGTGAAAGTGAAGAGAGCCATCCAGAAAACATCCGATTTAAGCGTGTTGGGTCTCCCGTGGAAAACAACCGAACAGGATCTGAAAGAATATTTTGGTAGCTTTGGAGAGGTTCTTCTGGTTCAGGACAGGAAAGATATTCACACTAGTCCTTCAAAGGGCTTTGGCTGTGTTCGTTTTACGTAATAGGAAACCGAGGTGAAAGTCATGCGATCGAGGAACGATGGTGTGACTGCAAACTTCCTGAATCTCATCGAAGCCCAGATGAGCTTTAGAGAAGCAGGAAGGCGTTTGTCGGGTGCCTTCCAGAGGGACGTGACTGCCTATAAGCCGCAGCAGTTCTTTTGCCAGGACTGAGAAGCGGTAGACAGCTTCATTCCCAAACGGTTCCCGGACTTTCCCTTGGTTACGTTTGCAGATGATCAGGTAGCCCTCGCCCTCGCCCTCTCTGATATTATTATTGAATTTATTTTTTCAATGTACCCCCAAGGTAGTTAGCCTATAGGGCAACCGTGGTTTGAGGAGGAGAGTCCTTCATACCCCTCACCCTTTCAGCCCCCGCCCCGGCACAACCCCCTCCAGGAACCCTCTGTTTGTTCCCCTTAGGGAAGAGCCTCTTACGTGTTCGTCCCCCTTCCTGTGTGTATGTTATTTTTCCTTCCCTTCTTCCCTTCTTCCCTTCTTCCCTTCCCTTCCCGAGTTCCTCTGTTTGGGAAGTGAAGGTCCTCACACGGGTGAGGTCCTGTGATACATGTGTTTCTCTGAGGGACAAACGTCACTTTGCACGACACCCTCCAGTTCCATCCAGGTACTTGCAAATGGCAAGACTTCATTCCCTCTGGTGGCCGCGCACCGCTCTGTTGTTACATGGATACCGCCTCTTCTGTATCCATTCCTCCGTCGATGGACATTTGGCCCCTTTCCATACTTTGCCTACCGTTGATAGTGCTGCTATGCACACTGAGGTGCGTGTGCCCCTTGGAAACAGCAGACCTGTATCCTTTGGCTAAGTACTTAGTCGTGAAAGTGCTGGGTCGTAGGGTACTTCTATGTGTCATGTGTTGAGGAACCTCCTCGGGTCCCTGGTTCTGGAAAGAACTCCGATAGTGGTTCTAAATCAGGTGCGGCCATCGGTTGGGGACCCGCATCAAATGCGGAGTCAGGCAGCGGTTTTCCTGGAGGCTTTGGCTCAAGCACAGATTCTAAATCTTCCAGCTGGGGAATTTAGACAGTGGGGTAGGTATAGACTGGTAGGAATTCAAATTTTTCTAAACACATGGTAAGTGTATTTCTTTTTTTCTTCTCTTCTCTTCTCTTCTCTCTCTCTCTCTCTCTCTTTCTTTCTTTCTTTCTTTTTTTTTTTTTTAAAAACATTTGTTTATTTCTGAGAGACCGAGAGAGACAGAGTGGGAAGGGGAAGGAGCAGAGAGAGAGGGAGACACAGGATCCGAAGCTGGCTCCAGGCTGTCCGCACAGAGCCCGGTGCAGGGCTCGAACCCACAAACCGTAAGATCATGACCTGAGCCGCAGTCACACACTTAACTGACGGAGCCAACCAAGCACCCCACACATGGTTAAGTGTATTATAAAACCCATCCGTACTGAGAGTTTTCAGAATCAGTACCTTCAGCGTGGAGTATATTCACCACTATTTTTGACATTTTTCTTTAGAAAGAGAGGCAAAGCTAAAGGAATTTTAGAAGTTTTGTTACATCAAGGGTCGAAATATCAGGTGTTTGAAAGCGAACCAACTGCCTGATTGGTTCTCGTTCTCTCTCTCTCTCTCTCTCTCTCTCTCTCTCTCTCA
>NW_024072722.1:3012-4970 GCF_014754425.2 Oryx dammah
TTCACATCTCCCTCTCTCTCTCTCTCTCTCTCCCTCCCCCCCCCACACACACACACACACACACACACACACACAGGCTACAATGGACATCAAAGGATTTCTCCTGTAATATTGTATCCCTGGACTCGTCAAGTGAATTCTTTGTGCGTGTTCACTATGGAAACCATTCATTATAAGTACATTCTTTTTTCCTTGTTTTAATTGGAACCCCACCACATTAATTCCCCACCCCCAGGAAAACCTCCTTTTTGGAGATCATGGTGTCACAGTGTTTGGTCTTTTTGCTTTCGTTTGTAGTTTGTGACACTTGTCCCCCTTCCTATGCAGAAGTACAGTATGAAGCCTTCATTGAATCTGTGCCGTTGATCTCATTTCAAATGTTTACGGGAGAAGCACTTCATTGAAAGCAGTGCTGTAAATATTCTGCCATAGGAAGGAATATTTCCGTCTACGTGCTTTCTCACTCTTGAATTCGTCTTCACACCATACAGGCTGTGACTTTGACCTTGGGTGTCCCATTTATATCCACTACTCTTTATTTCGCGGAGTCGTCTCCATGCTATGAATGCAAGGGTGTGCTATGGAACCAGAAGGCTGTTTGAACTTCTGAAACCTTGTGTTTTCTGATCCTCGTGTTCGAACGACAGTGGTGCCAAAGTACGAAAGGCTAGTGTGAGTGAGAAAAGGAGAGAGTGCGTGCAGAGACTCAGTGGCGGTGGCACACGATGGATAGATTTTTTTTTAACCTGGCGAGATGCATGTCTCAGTCCCTTGGCCTCGGTGCAAGAGCGTGCCGAGAGCAACGATAGCAAATGACGTGCGAATGTTTTCTGCATCCAAAGGACATCCACACCCGTTGGAAGACGTTGGAAGACGTAAAGAGAGTTTTGTTCTCAGAGAACCCCATTAGTTGGATGTGTGAGGTACTTGTATTTCCCCTGCCCTTCCGTCAGCTGCTGTGAACGCCGTATGGTGTGTGTTCTGTTCTGTTCCCGATCTGTTAAGTGTGGTCCCGTGAACACGGACTGAGCTTGTGGTGTGCTTCACGGGAGTACTCGGAAGCAGAGCTCATCAGTGAGCTCGGGGTGTCACCACGAAGGGTGGAAGTTCTAATGTCTGTCAGGTAGCCATAAGAATGTGGTCTAATGCAGTTCTGTGTCCCGTGCTTGGATGGTCTTTGTAAGAGTTGTCAGTGTTGGGAATTCTTAAATAGAATGGATGAAGGAGGAAGAGGAGGAGGAGGAGGAGGAAGAGGAGGAGGAGGAGGAGTTGTTGTTGTTGTTGTTGTTGTTGTTGTTGTTACGAGGTATAATGATGAAAGACACGGCAGAAACTTTTTACAGGGTTTATTTTCTGTTTTCAGTATGTGCAAAGCTGTATGACTTTAATCTTTGGGGATCCAGGGAGGTTTTCTTCCATTTTCTCATCTGTATGTTTGGAAGGCTCCTTTTTAATTCTCAGCTGACTGACTGACTGATCGATTGGTTTTGTTTTTATGTCCTCTTCACACCCAACATAAGGCCCGAACTCACAGCCCGGCAATGAAGAGTCACCCGCTCCCCTGACCTAGCTGAGGGAGCCAGCCAGCCAAGTCACCCCTTTGATCCATTTTTGTTGTTCTTTATTTAAATGAAGCGGACATGCAACGTGTGCTCAGGGCAGAAGCAGAGCACACGCTTTGGGGTTTGACAGGGTCATTTGGAGCTTGGTAAATGTTAAAGCCTAGCTTCCCTGGGTGCCCAGGAGCAGGGTCCACAGCCGTTAAAAGTTGACAATTTCCTTTATCGATAGCCATCGAACAGATATTTATTGAAAACACTAATCTATGGCAAAGATCGTTCTTTGGTCTGTGATCGGGATATAGGAAGAACCAGATGGCTACAGCTCCCACATCACAGACTTCATGTTTTAGTTGGACATAGAGGCAGGGAGGGAGGGAGGCAGGCAGGCAGGCCGGC
>NW_024072723.1:0-4963 GCF_014754425.2 Oryx dammah
TGTAGTCTAGGTAGTTAATCATGTATAGAATGTGCAACTTGTGTGGCTTGAAAAGATGAGCCACTCGGCCCCACGCCCCTCCAGGTCACCGCGATCCGGTAGCGCAGCCTTAGGCCACAGCTCCCTACTCCCCAAAGCGGCGGGAGATCCCAAGCACGCCTCTCGCCGCACCTGCCAGCCTGGGGACAGCTCGCTGCAGCCCTAGCATGTCCCTCTCCTTGACCCGGAGCTGCAAGCAACCCCAAGGCGTGCGCGCACGCGCGTACCATACCCTCGCTTCTCCTGACGAGAGCAGCGTGTGCCCCCTTTCCTCTGCGCACAGAGCGAGCCCCACTTTCATGTTGGCACAGGGTCCACCGGAATGCGCGGCAGCAGAAGCCTTCTGCCAAGGCTGCAAGGCGGGAACCCTGCCTTCTTGCGCACGGGGTGGACCCCGCCACCCGCAGCGCGTGCCCTCTCATCCTGTGCTCATGGCTTGCGCAAGACCCCGCTTCCTGCGTGCCAGGTAACGGTTGCCTTCCCCGCACCCCGGCATGGGCGGCGCGAAACTCCCCTTCCTGCACAGGCGGCGCAAGCACCCCCATTCCTGTGCGCGCGGCGGGGCCCCAGAACCTCGTGCCAGCGCCGCCCCAGAACCTCGTGCAACCGCATGCCAGCCAGCCCTACCCCGGCACGAGGGACGCGAGCCCCCCACCAGTTTTCTACGAAGGCTGCAGGGCGCCAGCTCTCTCTTGCGTGCGTGGGGCCCCACGCCGCCTGCGACATGGGCCTCTCTTCCTGGGCGCACGGGATCAGCCGTCTTCTGTGCACGTGTGGCGAGGCTCCACTTCTTGAGTGTGCAGGCCTCCTGGCCTGGCGGTGAAAATTCCAGGAGCTGCTCGCCCGGCGAAGAATGAGCTCCCATGCCTTCCTGCACACGTGCGGGGCCAGCCTATCCCCGGGAGCGCTCGGCGCGAGCACACCACACCCCCATTCCTGCTTGCCTGGCGCAGCTCGAGCACCCGGGTTCCTGTGCGTGCCAGGCCAGCACCCCCAGGAAATTTGATTGCCCGAACGGACCATCCCTCCTCTCAGGAGGCGGGGCCCCTTCCTGACCACGCGACGCTACCTGACCCCTGCCTCCTGGGCGCGTGGCGCAAGCCCCCCTTTTGTGCACTCCCGGAGCCCTCGGCGTCGGGTGAGCTTCCTCTCACACGAAGAGATCCTCAGTAGAAAGCCGTGTTTCCTCAATTGCCAAGAAGGGGGTCCGTACACGTGGGCTCCGCGGCCTCCACTGGTCATGGATCGGTTCCCCACCGCGGGCCGTGTGTTCTCAACCGCGCTCCGAGGGGTACCCACTCGCAGGTATCATGCCCTCAACTGGGCACGGAGGGGTCTCGAGCCTGCGATACTAGTTGCTGGGAAAGATTGAGGGCAGAAAGAGTAGGGGACGACTGACGAAGAGATCTTTGGTTGGTGTCATCCACTCGATGGACATGAATTTGAGCAAGCTCCAGGAGTTAGTGATGGACGGAGGAGTGGGGGTGCCTCGCAGGTGCTGTGATTCGTGGGGTAACTGACTCCGACCAGACTGAGCCACTGTACCCAACCGAACTGCGATTGCACAAACATTCCACATGATGGCACTCTAACATAAGAAATGAAAAACAACAAACGCTGCCCTGCACCTTGCTTCCCCTCTCCTAATGGGAACATTGAGCAGAATGATAGAGCACACTATCACAACTAGGATGTGAACCACCGTTCAAAAACATTACGTACAAAAATACAGAATCCACATAAACCTATTTCGAAAACATGGGAGACGAAATACGTTCCAAAACATGTTCAGGCACAGCTGAATCCATCTAGTATTCTCAGGGCCACAGAACCAGAATCTGTACCTGTAAAACCAATGCATCCTTGTCAATCAACTTAAATAGAACAGGAACTTTTACCTGAGATAAAATCTAAGAGTGAGGACACAAGGTTTGGTGGTATCCTCTGGCTCGTCTTACTCTCATGTACAACTATGCCTGACAAAACCTTTCAGACTTCAGAGGCCACCGCACAAGAGGAGGGAATAAAGAATCCTTGATGCATGAAGGCTTTTCTCTGTAACCGCAGCCTTCAAACTATTGCTGATGGACATCTGACATACACAAGGCCGCTGGACTCGACATGACACCTATCCTTGTACATGTGAGGGGTCACTCATCAACAGAAAGAAAGTGCAAAAGAAAAACCAGGACATGCTCAGGAAGAAAACATCAACAGTTAAATACAGTTCAAAGTGCTTTCCAAAAAAAGCCAAAAGCAATGAATATCCCCAAGGCTGGTGGGAATAATTCAAAGAGACCTAACCTTCAAAACTTGCTAGCAGTCTCCCGTAAATTGAAAATGTCAAATAGCGCACTGTATCTGGAATAAGTTAACAGCAGAATTATTTCTTTAAAAATATATTTAGGATTTCTTTTATTTTTGATATAATTTTTTTTTGTACCTGGAAATTAATGACTCTACAATATTATATCAGTTTTGCCATACCTCAACAGGAATCCGCCCAAAGCACATGAAGTTCACCAATTATCGTGAGTTACTGTGAACTCTTTTGTGTTCCACTCTCTGTGATCCCAGCAATGGGATCCCACGAGGTTCTTCTGTCCATGGAATTTTCCAGGCAAGTACTCTGGAGTGAGTTCCCATTTCCTCCTCCAGGTGATCTTCTCAGCTCACATCTCCTTTGAGTCCTGCCTTTGAAGGCAGATTCTTTACCACTGTGCTGCCTGGGAAGCCCAGTGTACTGTTAGAGATCCAAAAACTGTCCCAGTGTGGTATCACCTATGAGTAGGGAAAAAGCATCCAATGTTGTACAGAGAAGACACGGTAGAATAACATTTTGGAAAGGGACACTTAACGGTACTAGTGGCATAGATTTGGTAGGAGACGTTATCAACCTCACTACAGAAGTGCCTTCAGAGGATAACAAGAAACTGACCATATGATCTGGCAGTTCCACTGCTAAGGGGATTTCAGAGAAAAACAGAAACAACAACAAAAAAGCCCAAGATTGTGAAACACACAAGTACGGCAACTACCCATTGGAGGAATGAACAACATCCTAGACATGAAAGTCAAGAAACTGAAGCAATCCCGTTGGAAAACAAAATGCAGCTCTTTCTCAATTCATTAATTTCTTCTTGAAGGAGAATTGCTTTAGAGAATTGTGTTGTTTTCTGCACACATGAGCCAAAATCAGCCATAGGTATACAGATATCCCCTCCCTTGGAACCTCCCTCCCATCTCCCTCCCCGCTATGACTTTCAAAACCAAACAGAACAGTTGCCATCGGTTTAGTTCAGTTCAGTCGCTCAGTGGCGTCCGACACTTTGCCACCCCGTGAATGGCAGCACGCCTGGCCTCCCTTTTCCTCACCGTCTCCCGGAGCTCATTCAGACTCATGTCCATTGAGTCCGTGATGCCACCCAGCCATCTCATCCTCGGTCGTCCTCTTCTCCTCCTGCCCCCAATCCCTCCCGGCATTAGAGTCTTTTCCAATGAGTCAACTCTTCGCAGGAGGTGGCCAACGTCCTGGAGCTTCCGCTTTAGCATCATTCCCTCCAGCGAAATCCTTGGGTTGATCTCCTTCAGAATGGACTGGTTGTATCTCCTTGCAGTCCAAGGGACTCTCAAGAGTCTTCTCCAACACCACAGTTCCAAAGCATCAATTCTTCAGCGCTCAGCCTTCTTCACAGTCCAACTCTCACACCCATACATGACCGCAGGAAAACCCAGAGCCTTGGCTAGACGGACCTTATTCGGCAAAGTTATGTCTCTGCTGTTGAATATACTGTCTCGCTTGGGCAGAACTTTTCTTCCCAGGAGTAAGTGTCTTTTAATTGCATGGCTGCAGTCACCATCTGCTGTGATTTTGGAGCCCCTCAAAATAAAGCCTGACACTGTTTCCACTGTTTCCCCATCGATTTCCCATGAAGTGATGGGACCAGATGACACGATCTTTTTTTTCTGAAAGTTGAGCTGTAAGCCAACTTGTTCGCTCTCCTCTTTCACTTTCATCAAAGAGGCCCTGTAGATCCTCTTCACTCACTGATATCAGGGTGGTTTCCTCTGCCTATCTGAGGTTATAAAGATTTCTCTCGGCAATCTGGATTCCACCTTGTGTTTCTTCCAGCCGAGCCTTTCTCAAGAGGCACTCGGCATAGACGTTAAATAAGCAGGGTGACAAGAGACAGCCTGGACGTACTCCTTTTCCTATTTGGAACCAGTCTGTTGTTCCATGTCCAGTTCTAACTGTGGCTTCCTGACCTGCATACATATTTCTCAAGAGGCAGATCAGGTGGTCTGCTATTCCCATTTCTTGAAGAAGTTTCCACAGTTCATTGTCGTCGACATACCCAAGAACTGTACAAAGATCACTACTTGAGAGCCAGACATCTTGGACAGTGAAGTCAAGTGGGCCATAGAAAGCATCACTACGAACAAAGCTAGTGGAGGTGACGGAATTCCAGTTGGGCTGTTTCAAATCCTGAAAGACGATGCTGCACTCAATACGCGAGCATCTTGGGAAAACTCAGCCATGTCCACAGGACCGGAAAAGGTCGGTTTTCATTCCTTTTCCAAAGAAAGGCAATGCCAAAGAATGCTCAACCTACTGTACAATGGCACTCATCTCCCATGCTAGGAAATTCATTCTCAAAATTCTCCAAGCCAGGCTTCAGCAATACGGGAACCGTGAACTTCCGGATGTTCTAGCTGGTTTTAGAAAAGGCAGAGGAAGCAGAGATCAACCGGCCAACATCCGCTGGATCATGGGAAAAAGCAAGAGAGTTCCAGATAAAACATCTATTTCTGCTTTATTGACTACACTCATGGTCATGTCTGGGCGGCGTACCACATGCCTCAGTTTAATTCTGACATTTCTATCTTCTGTTTGCCCCTAGGATCTTAAGCTCACTCTTTCTGA
>NW_024072725.1:0-4957 GCF_014754425.2 Oryx dammah
TCTCCTTTGCTTTTTGCCTCTCTTCTTTTCACAGCTATTTGTAAGGCATCCTCAGACAGCCATTTTGCTTTTTTGCATTTCTTTTCCATGGGGATTGTCTTGATCCCTGTCTCCTGTACAATGTCACGAACCTCATTCCATAGTTCATCAGGCACTCTATCTATCAGATCTAGGCCCTTAAATCTATTTCTCTCACTTCCACTGTATAATCATAAGGGATTTGATTTAGGTCATACCTGAATGGTCTAGTGGTTTTGCCTAAATTCTTCAATTTAAGTCTGAATTTGGTAATAAGGAGTTCATGATCTGAGCCACAATCAGCTCCTGGTCTTGTTTTTGTTGACTGTATAGAGCTTCTCCATCTTTGGCTGCATAGAATATAATCAATCTGATTTCGGTGTTGACCATCTGGTGATGTCCATGTGTAGAGTCTTCTCTTGTGTTGTTGGAAGAGGGTGTTTGCTATGACCAGTGCATTTTCTTGGCAGAACGCTATTAGTCTTTGCCCTGCTTCATTCTGCATTCCAAGGCCAAATTTGTCTGTTACTCCATTGCGACCCACTCCAGTAATCTTGCCTGGAAAATCCCATGGACCGGGGAACCTGGTAGGCTGCAGTCCATGGGGTTGCAAAGAATCGGACATGACTGAGCGACTTTACTTTCACTTTTCACTTTCATGCACTGGAGAAGGAAATGGCAACTCACTCCAGTGTTCTTGCCTGGAGAATCCCAGGGACAGAGGAGCCTGGTGGGCTGCTGCCTGTGGGGTTGCACAGAGTTGGACACAAGTGAAGCGACTTAGCAGCAGCAGCAGCAGCAGCAGCAGAAGCAGCAGCAGCCAGGTGTTTATTGACTTCCTACTTTTGCATTCCAGTCCCCTGTAATGAAAAGGATATCTTTTTTGGGTGTTAGTTCTAAAAGGTCTTATAGGTCTTCATAGTAGCATTCAACTTCAGCTTCTTCAGCATTACTGGTTGGGGCATAGACTTGGATTACTGTGATATTGAATGGTTTGCCTTGGAAACAAACAGAGATCATTCTGTCATTTTTGAGATTGCATCCAAGTACTGCATTTCGGACTCTTTTGTTGACCATGATGGCTACTCCATTTCTTGTGAAGGATTCCTGCCTGCAGTAGTAGTTATAATGGTCATCTGAGTTAAATTCACCCATTCCAGTCCATTTTAGTTCACTGATTTTTAGAATGTCAACGTTCACTCTTGCCATCTCTTGTTTGACCACTTCCAATTTGCCTTGATTCATGGACCTGACATTCCAGGTTCCTTTGCAATATTGCTCTTTACAGCATTGGACCTTGCTTCTATCACCAGTCACATCCACAGCCAGGTATTGTTTTTGCTTTAGGTCCATCCCTTCATTCTTTCTGGAGTTATTTCTCCACAGATCTCCAGTAGCGTGTTGGGTACCTACTGACCTGGGGAATTCCTCATTCAGTATCCTATGACTTTGCCTGTTCATGGGGTTCTGAAGGCAAGAATACTGAAGTGGCTTGCCATTCCCTTCTCCAGTGGACCACATTCTGTCAGACCTCTCCACCATGACCCGCCCGTCTTGCGTTGCCCTGCAGGCATGGCTTGATTTCATTGAGTTAGACAAGGCTGTGGTCCTAGTGTGATTAGATTGACTAGTTTTCTGTGAGTATGGTTTCAGTGTGTCTGCCCTCTGATGCCCTCTTGCAACATGTACCTCTTACTTGGGTTTCTCTTACCTTGGGCGTGGGATATCTCCTCGCGGCTGCTCCAGCAAAGGGCAGCTGCTGCTCCTTACCTTGGACAAAGGGTATCTCCTCACCGCCGCCCTTCCTGACCTTCAACATGGGATAGCTCCTCTAGGCCCTCCTGCGCCCGTGCAGCCACTGCTCCTTGGCCACTGCCTCTGGTCTCAGGAGTGGGGTTGCTCCTCCCGGCCGCCACCACTGGCCTCAGATGCGGGGTGACTCCTCCCAGCCGCCACCTCTGGCCTCGGACGCAGGGTGGCTCCTCCTGGCCACCGCCCCGGCCTTGGACGCAGGGTAGCTCCTCTCAGCCATTCCTGCGCCGTTGGAGCCTGGCACTCTCCACTGCTGCCCCTGACTTTGGACATGGGGTAACTCCTCTTGGCCACCGCCCTTCGGGCATGGGGTCCTTCCAGCTTCTGCCCCTGCCCTCGGACGTGGGGTAGCTCCTCTCGGCTGCACTTAGTGCACCGGCTGCAGCCTAAAGAATGGAATTAAATGTTCCAGTCAAAAGAAGAGGGTGGCTGAATGGATAAAACCACAATACCCATGTGTAATGCTATCTGTAAGACACTTTAATTCTAAAGTCACACACAGACTGGAAGTGAGAGAATTAAAAAAGGTAATCCATGGAAGTGGAAACAGAAAGCTGGAGTAGCAGTACTTAAATCAGACAAAACAGATGAAATAGAGAAACACTGTAATAAGAAACAAAGAAGGGCATTCTGAATGATATAGGGATCGATCCAATAAGAATATTTAACAGTTAGCTGCATATGTACTCAACACAGGAGCACCTAAGGGCATAAATCAAATACTGACAGACATAAAGGGAGAAATTGACAGTAACACACAATAATAGTGGAAGATTTTAACACCCCGCTTACATAAATGGATAGATCAACCAGGCAGAAAGTCAACAGGTGACACTGGCCTTCACATTAGACCAGACTAACATAATAGATGTATACGGAACATTTCATCCAAAAGCAATAGAATACACATTCTTTTCAAGTACATATGGAACATTCTCCAGGGTGTATCACATCCAAGGTCACAAAACAAGTCTTAATAAATTAAGCATCTTTTCTGACCACAATAATATGATATTAAACATCAACTGCAAGAAAAAACCCACATGTGGAGTCTAAACCCATGCTACTAAAAGCCAGTGGATCATTTTAGTGATCAAACTGGAAATCAAAGCACACCTTGAGACAAACGAAAGTGGAAGCCCCACATTCCAAAATATGTGGGATGCCGCAAAAGCAGTTCTAAGAAGGAGGTTTATAGCAGTATAGACCTACATCAAGAAACAAGAAAAATCTCAAATATACAATCTAACCTTATACTTAAAGGAATAGAAAAAAAAAGCCCAAAATTAATAGAAGGAAAGAAATTATGAAGATCAGAGTAGAAATAAATGATAAAGACTGAAATACACCAGGAAAGAGCAATGAAACTCAGAGCTGGTCCTTTGGAAAGATAAAATTGATGAACTTTTAGCCAGACTAATCAAGAAATATTGTGCTGTTTTTTCACAATGGAGGAAACCATCAATAGAATAAAAAACCAACCTACTGAATGGGAGAATATATTTGCAGAAGATATATCCAGGCTAAACATTAAAAATATATAAGGAACTCATACCATTCAGTATCCAAAAAATGAACAATCTGACTAAACAATGGGCAGAGGATCTGAGTAGACTATTTTCCAAAGAAGTCATCGAGATGACCCACAGATGCATGAAAAGGTGCTCAACATTACTAATCATAAGGGAAATGCCAAACAGTGAGTTATCACATCACTTCTGTCAGAATGGCTTTCATCAAAAAGATAAGAAATAACCAATGTCAGTGAGGATGTGAAGAAAAAGAAACTCTTCGTGTACTGTTAGTGGGAAAGTGAGTTGGTGCCACTATGGAAAACAGTATGGAGGTTCCTCAAAAATTTAAATATAGAACTACCATGTTGTTGCTGTTTAGTTGCTCAATTGTGTTTGACTCTTTTGCAACCTCCTGACTATAGCCTGCCAGGCTCCTCTGTGCATGGGATTTCCCAGGCAAGAATACTGGGGTGGGTTGCCATTTCCTTCTCCAGGGGATCTTCCCAACCCAGAGACTGAACTGCATCTCCTGTGTTGGTAGGTGGAGTCTTTACCACTGAACCACCAGGGAAGCAGAATTACCATAGGATCCAGCAATTCCACTCCTGGGTATTTACCCAAGGAAAACAAAAACACTAATTAAAAACATATATGCAAATCAGTGTTTATTGCAGCAATATTACAATAGCCAAGATATGGAAGCAACCTATGTTCATTGATAGAAAAATGGACAAATAAGATGAGATGTGTGTATGTATACATACATACACACACTCAGAAATAGAATGAAATATTGCCATTTATAACAATATGGATGGATCTAGAGTTTCTTATGCTAAGTAAAATAAGTCAAAGTGAGAAAGACAAATACTTTATAATCTTACTTATATGTTTTGTTAAAAAAACAAAACAAAAGAATAAGCAAACGGGGCAAAAACAGACTCGTAGATACAGAGAACAAACAAATGGTTGCCAGAGGGAAAGGGGAGAGGTGTTGGGTGAAATAAGTGAAGGGGATTAAGAAGTACAAACATGCAGTTCTTAGATAAATAAGTCATGAGGATGTAATATGCAACGTAATAAATATAGTCAATAATACTGTAATAATTTCACATGGGGACAGATGGCTACTAGATTTATGATGGTGATCATTTAGTGTATTTAAAATGTCAGCACAAGAGAAGACTCTACACATGGACGTCACCAGATGGTCAACACCAAAATCAGATTGATTATATTCTATGCAGCCAAAGATGGAGAAGCTCTATACAGTCAACAAAAACAAGACCAGGAGCTTACCGTGGCTCAGATCATGAACTCCTTATTACCAAATTCAGACTTAAATTGAAGAAACTAGGGAAAACCACTAGACCATTCAGGTATGACCTAAATCAAATCCCTTATGATTATACAGTGGAAGTGAGAAATAGATTTAAGGGCCTAGATCTGATAGATAGAGCGCCTGATGAACTATGGAATGAGGTTCGTGACATTGTGCAGGAGACAGGGATCAACACCATCCCCATGGAAAAGAAATGCAAAAAAGCAAAATGGCTGTCTGAGGAGGCCTTACAAATAGCTGTGAAAAGAAGAGAGGCAAAAAGCAAAGGAGA
>NW_024072726.1:0-4955 GCF_014754425.2 Oryx dammah
CCCTAAGTTGATTTTTTTCCAGAGAAAGGTGGTCAGGGATAGCCCCCTTTTAATGTCAGAAGAGTTGGTGAAAGGCATAAAAATAGCAAGACAGACGGATTCTGGTTTTGGGGTAGATGCTTGAGCAGGTCCAGGGGGTCTCTCGAGTCCTGAAGCCTTGCTTATCAGGTCTCTTCCACATGACCTTGTCACGGGTGGGATCTCCCGTGCTGGCTCCTGCCATCTCCCCTGTTTTTATTTTTTAAGATAGCCAGATGTAATTCAGTCGCAAGCTTCTGAGTGCTCTGTCGAAGAGTTCTGACAATACAAGGAAGAATAAATATGAGAAGCAGAATTAGAGTGGCCACAGCAGCATTGCTAAGGATAGTAGACAGAATAGTAGACAGATTTTTTTCTTGAAATAAAGTTAGAGAGTGTATGGAAAAAGTCACTTGTTTCTCCTGTGGCAGCAAAATGTAATTGGGAGTGTTTCATGGTCTTTATCTGATTATGAAGTTTCCCTAAATCTAAACTAATGTTGGAACTATTCCATACCCTCAAAACGTGATTTTTAATTTCCTCTCAGCCACAATCCATTTCATTTACCCTCAGGGGTGCCACACAAATCCACCGGCGGTTGGCACAACAGGACAATGCCGACTCCACTTTTAAAGCCTACAATTTAGTCCCAACATGCATCACCGCCTCCTGCAGGGCATCTACCCCCACATCTAGCTTCCCATCTACAACCTCCTGTGTTTCCAACACCAAAGAAACATTCCTGGACATAGTATCAACATACTGGGCAGTATGCACTTGTTGAGCCAATGACATTGCTGCCACAACAACAGTAACAGTAACAGTAACAGTAACAGTAGTAATTGAAGTAACAGAAGTAATTGCTGTTATTAAAGCTGAATTTTTTAAGATTAGGGAGGATCATGGTCTTTTATGTAAAGCCGTGACACCTGCTTAGTGGGTGGTTCTTTCGGGATCTCCGCTGCCGGTTGACTTAGAGTCTGCTGGACTTTCCAGGTGGGCGGCGGAGGCAGGAGCAGAGGAGAGCTCTTCTTTTCTGGTTGAGGCGATGGGGGAACCAGTGCCTACGGGACTGTGACTTGGTGAGTCAGTCTGTCTGGGATCCAAACAGGAGAGGTGTAATCTTGTGGAAACACACAAGCATACCCTCTACCACAAGTTAGGAACACATTTGGCCCTTTTTACGTTTTGGTAAGGAGGTCTTTTCACTTGACCAGGGGCCGTTTTGCCATAAAACCAATTTTTTCTCTGGCTACCCCAATTACACCTACAGGGGTTTTATGGCAAAGGAACTGCCAAGCAGCTGTCAATTTAATTTTTAAATTTTTAAAATTTATGTTTTAAAAAATAAATTTAGAGATATGTTAATTTAAGTCTAATGTTTAGTTTAAGTCTCTGTATAAATTTAAATAATAAATGTATAACTTTTTCATCTCATTTAGGTATACAGATATACCTAAATACAAAATATATTTATATATGTGTTTATATATGGTAATAAGTATAAATTTATTGACATATAATATATGTAAATCAATGTATTTGAATTAATCTTTATATTAATAGATTCATCAATACATATTATAGTAATATAATATGTACATAACTAATATTAATTAATATAAATTAATGTACTGTAATAATAAAATTATACAGTGTATATATAATATATATTAATTTATATATAAATTTCTAAATAAAATTAGGTATACCTATATTATACTTTATTTACCAGTTCAATTCAGTTGCTCAGTCGTGTCCGACTCTTTGCGACCCCATCAATCGCAGCATGCCAGGCCTCCCTGTCCATCACCATCTCCCGGAGTTCACTCAGACTCACGTCCATTGAGTCCGTGATGCCATCCAGCCATCTCATCTTTGGTCGTCCCCTTCTCCTCCTGCCCCCAATCCCTCCCAGCATCAGAGTCTTTTCCAATGAGTCAACTCTTCGCACTAGAGTTTCAGCTTCAGCATCATTCCTTCCAAAGAAATCCCAGGGTTGATCTCCTTCAGAATGGACTGGTTGGATCTCCTTGCAGTCCAAGGGACTCTCAAGAGTCTTCTCCAACACCACAGTTCAAAGCATCAATTCTTCAGCGCTCAGCCTTCTTCACAGTCCAACTCTCACATCCATACATGTCCACAGGAAAAACCATAGCCTGGACTAGACGGACCTTAGTCGGCAAAGTAATGTCTCTGCTTTTGAATATACTATCTAGGTTGGTCATAACTTTCCTTCCAAGGAGTAAGCGTCTTTTAATTTCATGGCTGCAGTCACCATCTGCAGTGATTTTGGAGCCCCAAAAAATAAAGTCAGCCACTGTTTCCACTGTTTCCCCATCTATTTCCCATGAAGTGATGGGACCAGATGCCATGATCTTCGTTTTCTGAATGTTGAGCTTTAAGCCAACTTTTTCACTCTCCTCTTTCACTTTCATCAAGAGGCTTTTTAGTTCCTCTTCACTTTCTGCCATAAGGGTGGTGTCATCTGCATATCTGAGGTTATTGATATTTCTCCCAGCAATCTTGATTCCAGCTTGTGTTTCTTCCAGTCCAGCATTTCTCATGATGTACTCTGCATAGAAGTTAAACACGCAGGGAGACAATATACATCCTTGACGTACTCCTTTTCCTGTTTGGAACCAGTCTGTTGTTCCATGTCCAGTTCTAACTGTTGCTTCCAAGACCTGCATACAGATTTCTCAAGAGACAGGTCAGGTGGTCTGGTATTCCCATCTCTTGAAGAATTTTCCACAATTTATTGTGATCCACACAGTCAAAGGCTTTGGCATAGTCAATAAAGCAGAAATAGATGTTTTCCTGGAACTCTCTTGCTTTTTCCATGATCCAGTGGATGTTGGCAATTTGATCTCTGGTTCCTCTGCCTTTTCTAAAACCAGCTTGAACATCAGGAAGTTCACGGTTCATGTAGTGCTGAAGCCTGGCTTGGAGAATTTTGAGCATTACTTTACTAGCGTGTGAGATGAGGGCAATTGTGCGGTAGTTTGAGCATTCTTTGGGATTGGAATGAAAACTGACCTTTTCCAGTCCTGTGGCCACTGCTGAGTTTTCCAAATTTGCTGGCATATTGAGTGCAGCACTTTCACAGCATCATCTTTCAGGATTTGAAATAGCTCTACTGGAATTCCATCACCTCCACTAGCTTTGTTCATAGTGATGCTTTCTAAGGCCCACTTGACTTCACATTCCAGGATGTCTGGCTCTAGATGAGTGATCACACCATTGTGATTATCCAGGTCATGAAGATCTTTTTTGTACAGTTCTTCTGTGTATTCTTGCCACCTCTTCTTAATATCTTCTGCTTTTGTTAGGTCCATACCATTTCTGTCCTTTATCGAGCCCATCTTTGCATGAGATGTTCCCTTGGTATCTCTAATTTTCTTGAAGAGATCTCTAGTCTTTCCCATTCTGTTGTTTTCCTCTATTTCTTTGCATTGATCGCTGAAGAAGGCTTTCATACCCCTACCTAATTAGGCAAACAGTTTAAATATAAATTTTTATATTTATATTTAAATATATTATGTATTTATAACAATATATAAAGTATTATTAATTATACTGCGTGTTGATAACTATGAAATTGAGAAAACCCTTTTCTGAGCAACTCCTAATGGAGGCCCCTTACTCCCATACAGAGGAGGAGGCATGGGGGGATGGGAGTGTCCCATGTTTCTCTTTTCCTGTTCTGGATATTTAACTATTTGCTGTTTGGATCTTACGAATGGTGTGATTGGGGATGTTTCTCTCAAGCTCTTAGGAGTATCTTTAGCTCTAAAAGACCAATCTTCATCAGAATGATAATGGGCTGCTACTTCTTCTAAATCTTTTTCATCTTGGGGTGAAAGCTGTTCCTCCTTTTCATCCCCGCTTTCTAAATGACTATTGGTGTTCATGGCAGCCAGCATACTTCTTAAATGCCGATAGCTAGGCTTGGACTCTTCTTCCTCAATTTTTTCCTTAATAAGCACTCGTTCAGATTCATGAGCAGGGTCTAAAGCATCTCTAATCATATTTCATAAGGAAAAGGTATCAGTGGGCACCCTTTCCAGACCATGCTGAGTGTAATAAGTTTTTAGCTGTTTCCCTACCTTTTCCCAAGTTTTTAAGTTAACAGTGCCATCTTCTAGAAACCAAGGACATTGCTCTTGTACAAATGTAAAAAAGGATTGAACACTGGGTTTTTTAACTTTGATTCCTCTTTTGTTTAACAGTTGCAAAATTACTCCTATAAAGAGTTGTCGTTCTTTTGACTCACTTTTTCCCATGTCAAAGATTTTTGTAGAGAAAGAAAGATTTTTGTCTTGTAAAGGTTTGTTTCAACCTTTGTAAAGGAGGTTTCTTTCAACCTTTCAACTGGGGTTTTTTCAACCCTTCAACTGCGTTTCTTTCAATCCTTCACTATCCACTCTTACTCACCCTACCTATCTTATGCAGGGGGGTCTGCGGCACCCTGAGTGGGGTCCTAGTCATCCCAAAAACTGGGGGAGCTTACCTTCGGATGTCCCTGTTCGGCACCACTTGTCAGGGTCCAGCCTCATCAGAGTCCAGGGATATCCTCAGGATGGACGACATTGGCTAATGAATGAATGAATGACATGGGGTGACCGAACTTCACTGAGCAAGGCCCGTCAGTTTATTTTCAGAGAGGGCTTTTATACCCTGAGTTGTACATTGAGCAAAGTGAAAAATGCAGAGTCAACTCAACATTCCATCAGTATTAACTTTTATCAATACCAGGTTCCTTCGGGCAAGAGTCTTATTTTTTGTACATTATCTTCTGGCCCGGAGGCCTGTTGACATTGTATGACCTCTTTTTGATAAACAGAGCAATAATTTTTGATAAACAGAACAATAATTTTCCCTTGAAGAGTTTCTTCTTAAATTCCTAGCCTGTGTCACCCTTAAAGTACAGAGTT
>NW_024072729.1:0-4950 GCF_014754425.2 Oryx dammah
ATTAGGGACTTTAGAGATGTTTGTAGCAAGAAGCCCTTTCTCAGAAATAGTGAGCTTAAGATCCTAGGGGCAAACAGAAGATAGAAAGGTCAGAATTAAACTGAGGAATGTGGCACGCAGCCCAGACATGAGCATGAGTTTAGTCAATGAAGCAGAAATAGATGTTTTTCTGGACCTCTCTTGCTGTTTCCATGAGGCAGCGGATGTTGGCCCGTTGATCTCTGGTTCCTCTGCCTTTTCTAAAACCAGCTTGAACATGCGGGAGTTCACGGTTCACGTATTGCTGAAGCCTGGCTTGGAGAATTTTGAGCATGACTTTCCTAGCATGGGAGAGGAGTGCAATTGTACAGCAGGTTGAGCATTCTTTGGCATTGCCTTTCTTTGGAATAGGAATGAAAACCGACCTTTTCCGGTCCTGTGGCCACTGCTGAGTTTTCCCAAGGTGCTGGCATATTGAGTGCAGCATCGTCTTTCAGGATTTGAAACAGCCCAACTGGAATTCCATCACCTCCACTAGCTTTGTTCTTGGTGATGCTTTCTATGGCCCACTTGACTTCACTTTCCAAGAGGTCTGGCTCTCGATTAGTGATCCTTGTACAGTTCTTGAGTGTGCCGACGACAATGAACGGTGGAAAATTCTTCAAGAGATGGGAATACCAGAGCACCTGACCTGCCTCCTGAGAAATGTGTGTGCAGCTCAGGAAGCCACAGTTAGAACTGGACATGGAACAACAGACTGGTTCCAAATAGGAAAAGGAGTATGTCAAGGCTGTCTATTGTCACCCTGCTTATTTAACTTCTATGCAGAGTACATCTTGAGAAAACGCTGGGCTGGAAGAAACACAAGCTGGAATCCAGATTGCCGGGAGAAATCTCAATAACCTCAGATATGCAGAGGACACCACGCTTATGGCAGAGAGTGAAGAGAGTGAAGAGGAACTACAGAGGCTCTTTGATGAAAGTGAAAGAGGACCGCGAACAAGTTGGCTTACAGCTCAACATTCAGAAAAGAAAGATCGTGGCATCTGGTCCCATGACTTCATGGGAAATAGATGGGGAAACAGTGGAAACAGTGTCAGACTTTACTTTGGGGGGGGGCTCCAAAATCACAGCAGATGGTGACTGCAGCCATGCAATTAAAAGACGCTTACTCCTGGGAAGAAAAGTTCTGACCAACCGAGATAGTATATTCAAAAGCAGAGACATCACTTTGCCGACCAAGGTCCGTCTAGCCAAGGCTACGGGTTTTCCTGTGGTCAGGTATGGGTGTGAGAGTTGGACTGTGAAGAAGGCTGAGCGCCGAAGAATTGATGCTTTGGAACTGTGGTGTTGGAGAAGACCCTTGAGAGCCCCTTGGACTGCAAGGAGATCCAACCAGTCCATTCTGAAGGAGATCAACCCGAGGATTTCTCTGGAGGGAATGATGCTAAAGCGGAAGCTCCAGTACTTTGGCCACCTCATGCGAAGAGTTGACTCATTGGAAAAGACTCTGATGCTGCGAGGGACTGGGGGCAGGAGGAGAAGAGGACGACCGAGGACGAGATGGCTGGGTGGCATCACGGACTCGATGGACGTGAGTCTGAGTGAGCTCCGGGAGATGGTGATGAACAGGGAGGCCAGGCGTGCTGCCATTCACGGGGTGGCAAGGTGTGGGACGCCACTGAGCGACTGAACTGAACTGAAGTGATGGCAACTGTTTTGTTTGGTTTTGAACTTCATACCGGCGAGGGAGATGGGAGGGAGGTTCCAAGGGAGGGGATATATGTATACCTATGGCTGATTTGGGCTCATGTGTGCAGAAAACAACAAAATTCTCTAAAGCAATTCTCCTTCAATAAGAAATTAATGAATTGAAAAAGAGCTGCATTCTGCTTTCCATAGGGGCTGCATCAGTTTCTTGACTTTCCTGTCTAGGATGTTGTTCATTCCTCCAGTGGGTGGTTGCCGTACTTGTGTTTTTCAAAATCTTGGGGATTTTTGTTTTTCTTTCTGTTTTTCTCTGAAATCCTCTTAGCAGTGGAACTGCCAGATCATATGGTGGGTTTCTTGTTCTCATCAGAAGGCACTTCTGTAGTGATGTGGATAACGTCTCCTAACAATATATATGCCACTAGTACCGTTCAGAGTCCCTTTTAAAAATGTTATTCTACCATGTCTTCTCTGTACAATATTGGATACTTTTTCACTACTCATAGGTGATACCACATTGGGAGAGTTTTTCGATCTCTAACAATACACCGGGCTTCCCAGGCAGCACACTGGTAAAGAATCTGCCTTCAAAGGCAGGAGTCAGAGGAGATGCGAGCTGGGAAGATCACCTGGAGGAGGAAATGGGAACTCACTCCAGAATCCTTGCCTGGAAAATTCCACGGACAGAGGAACCTCGTGGGATCCCATTGCTGGCATCACAAATGTTGACCACAAAAGAGTTCACAGTAACTCACGGAAAGGAGTGAACTTCACGTGCTTTTGGCGGATTCATGTTGAGGTATGGCAGAACCAATACAATATTGTAAAGTCGTTAACCTCCAATTTCTATAAAAGAATTTATATCAAAAATAAAAAATCCTAAATATATTTTTGAAGAAATAATAGTGCTGTTAACTTATTCCAGATACAGTGCGCTATTTGACATTTTCAATGCCCGGGAGACTGTTAGCAAGTTTTGAAGGCTAGGTATCTTTGAAATATCCCCACCAGCCTTGGGGATATTCATTGCTTTTGGCTTTTTTGGAAAGCACTTTCTTTGAGCTGTATTTAACTGTTGATGTTTTCTTCCTGAGCGTGTCCTGGTTTTTCTTTTGCACTTTCTTTCTGTTAACATCTACAAGGATAGGTGTCATGTCGAGTCCAGCGGCCTTGTGAATGTCAGATGTCTATCAGCAATAGTTTGAAGGCTGCGGTTACAGAGAAAAGCCTTCATGCTGCAAGGATTCTTTACTCCCTCCTCTTGTAGGGTGGCCTCTGATGTCTGAAAGGTTTTGTCAGGCATAGTTGTACATTAGAGTAAGACGAGCCAGAGGATACCACCAAACCTGATGTCTCCTCACTCTTAGATTTTATCTTAGGTAAAAGTTCCTGTTCTATTCAAGTTGACTGACAAGGATGCATTTGTTTTCCAGGTACAGAATTTGGTTCTGTAGCCCTGAGATTACTAGATGGATTCAGCTGTGCCTGAACATGTTTGTGAACGTATTTCGGCTACCATTTTTTCGAAGTAGGTTTACGTGGATTCTGTGCTTTTTTTACGTGATGTTTTTGAACGGTGGTTCACATCCTAGTTGTGATAGTGTGCCCTATCATTCTGTTCGATGTTCCCATTAGGAGAGGGAAAGCAAGGTGCAGGGCAGCTTTTGTGGTGTTGGGTTTTTTTTTGTTTTTTGTTTTTTTTCATTTCTTATGTTAGAGAGCCATCATGTGGAATGTTTCTGTAATTGCAGTTCGGTTCAGTTCAGTGGCTCAGTGTCGTCGGACTCGGCTACCCCATGAATCGCAGCACCTGCGAGGCCCCCCACCCCACCCCACCCCCCCCGTCCATAACTAACTCCTGGAGCTTGATCAAATTCAGGTCCATCGAGTGGATGACGCCAACCAACCATCTCATCGTCTGTCGTCCCCTCCTCTTTCTGCCCTCAATCTTTCCCAGGAGCTAGTATCGCAGGCTCGTGACCCCTCCGTGCCCAGTTGAGGGCGTGCCGCCTGCGAGTGGGGACCACTCGGTGCGCAGCTGAGAACACACGGCCCGCGGTGGGGAACCGCTCCATGCCCAGTGGAGGCCGCGGAGCCCACGAGTGCGGACCCCTTTCTTGGCAGTTGAGGGAACACGGCTTTCGACCGGGGAACTCTTCGTGGGAGGGGAAGGACACCCGACCCCGGGGGCTCCGGGAGTGCACAAATGGGGGGCTTGCGCCTGGCGCCCAGGAAGCAGGGGTCAGGTAGAGTCGCGTGGTCAGTAAGGGGCCCCGCGTGCTGAGAGGAGGGATGGTCCGCTCGGGCAGGAAAGGTTCCTGGGGGTGCTGGCGCCGCGCGCGCAGGAACCCGGGTGCTCGTGCTGCGCCAGGCGAGCAGGAATGGGGGTGCGGGGTGCTCGCGCCGAGCGCTCCCGGGGAAAGGCTGGCCCTGCACGTGTGCAGGAAGGCGTGGGGGGGCTCGTGCTCCGCCGCTCGCAACTCCTGGGGTTTTCCCCGCCAGGCCAGGAGGCCTGGCGCACTCAAGAAGTGGAGCCTCGCGTCGCGCCACACGCGCACAGGAGAGGGCTGATCCCATGCGCCCAGGAAGAGAGGCTCGTGTCGCCTGCGGCGTGGGGCCCCGCGCGCGCAAGGAGAGAGAGCTGGCGCCCTGCAGCCTGGGCAGAAAAGGGGGTGGGGGGCTCGCGTCCCTCGTGCCGGGCGGGGTAGGGCTGGCCGGCATGCGCTGGCACGAGGTTCTGGGGCGGCGCTGGCACGAGGTTCTGGGGCCCCGCCGCGCGCGCAGGAATGGGGGTGCTTGCGCCGCCTGTGCAGGAAGCGGAGGTTCGCGGCGCGCATGCCGGGATAGGGGGAAGGCGACCCCTTCCCCGGCGCGCAGGAACCGGGGTCTCGCGCCACGCCGCGAGCGCAGGATGTGGGGACACGCGCCGCGGCTGGCGGGGTCCACCCCGTGCGCAAGAAGGCAGGGCTCGCGCCCTGCAGCCTTGGCAGGAAGGCGTCTGCAGCCGCGCGTGCCGGTGGACCCTGTGCCAGCATGAAAGTGGGGCTCGCTCGGCGCGCAGAGGAAAGGGGGCACGCGCCGCTCTCGCCAGGAGAAGCGCGGGTACCGCGCGCGCGGCTTGGGGTCGCTTCCAGCTCCGGGTCAGGGAGCGGGACACGCTAGGGCTGCAGCGAGCTGTCCCGAGGCTGGCAGGGGCGGGGAGAGGCGTGCTTGTGACCTCCCGCCGCTTTGGGGAGTAGGGAGCTGCGGCCTAAGGCTGCG
>NW_024072730.1:0-4945 GCF_014754425.2 Oryx dammah
AAATGCCTGTGAAGGAAAGCCAGGCGGCCATGGAAGCAAGGCGATGCTGCTGAGTCACACGTAGGGGGTGGAGCCAGCACCACAGCCTCTCTCTCTCCACGGTTGGCTCCTGAACAGTAGAGAGGCCGGCCTGTCAAATGCCTGACTCACTGAACTACAGAGTAGGACCCCACCCAGGGTGCCCCTGTAAGTGCCTGATGTGCTGAACTACAGAGAAGGACCCCAGCCAGGGAGCTGTCTAAGTGCCTGAAGGGTGGAGCTGTGAAGAAAGACTGGCCAAAGAGGTCTTCTGATCACCAGCTACAAGAGGCCCAAAAAAGCCTCTGAAGGACTCTGATAGGGCTTCCCTGATAGCTCAGTTGGTAAAGAATCTGCCTGTAATGCAGGAGACCTGGGTTCGGTCCTTGAGTTGGGAAGATCCCCTGAGTTGGGAAGATGCCCTGGAGAAGGGAAAGGCTACCCACTCCAGTATTTTGGCCTGGAGAATTCTATGGAGTCTATAGTTCATGGAGTTGCAGAGTCGGGCATACTGGGCAACTTTCAGTTTCACTTTCAGGGCCATAACTCCTGTGGCTGAGGCAGTCTGCGTCCCTGAACACTTGGCGCTGCCCGGGGCCCCGAAAGCCAAGCAGCAGTGCCACCTTCACACTCAACTCTCAGCAGAGCTGACACAGGCAAAAAAGTCTTGCATCTATGCATGCAGGGTTGCATCGTGTCCAACTCTTTACGACCCTGTAGCCTGTGGCCTGTCAGGCTCCTCTTCCAGGAGGGTTCTCCAGGCAAGAATACTGGAGTGTATTGGCCAATACTGGTTGCCATACCCGTCTCAAGCACTATATTTCCAGCTGCCCTAGCCGCAGATTCCCCTGAGTACGTGGTGCGGCCAGAAACCCTGCAACCCAAGCAGCTGCACCATCCTCACATGTGGTCCTCACAGGGGCAAACCCAAGTCCTCCAGGGCAGCCTCAGGGGCGAACCCCACATTTGAAGACCACAGGGACAGTGTGGCTAAGGAAGAAGACCCCCAAACCTCCCACCGGCTGTACTAGCTGCAGATTAAATCCACATGAGCAACTAGGCAGACTCTGTGTCTATGGAATATATAAAAGGATTTTGAGGGCTCCAATGAGAGAAAACGTACTGTTTCTGATAGCTGTGGACATTGGAGGCAAGAACACACAGGAGTAGGGCCACATTAGAATCTTAGCTGCCCCCACAGCAGGTCTGGAGATCAGTACAGTATTGGAGGGCATCCTAGGGAGGTGAGGTGGACTGTGACTCTCAGCAAGGGAAAGGACTCTGACAGCAGTGAGTCAAGGAAAACATCCATTATTCTTATGTTTTCACTTGTTCTGTAGATTCTTTTGGATTCTTTTTTCTTTTTTTTCACCCTCTGTTGTTGTTGGTTTTATTGGCACCATGAAATCTAATTAAGCTCTTGCGTTTTTTTTGTTCCTCAATCACACTTTTTATTGCTGTTATAAATAAGCCTCTGCCTCTACATTGGGCTTTTGCAGTTCCGTGGAGTTTCCCCCACCCTCATGTTTTTTCCTACCTCTTTTTTTTTTTTTAATTTAATTTACGATTCTTATTTTTATACACTTATTCCTTTGCTTGCTTTTCCTACTGTTCTTTCCCCATGCAGTTAATCTTCACTGTATATAAATCTTACCTACCTCTATTTAACTTTGCATATCTATTTTTTCTTTGTTTCCTTTCCTTTCAACATATTTGCTAATTTTATTTTCACTGCTTTATTCTCAAATTGGCACCTTGCTTTAGTTTTGTTTTCCAGTTTGTGCTTTGGTTAGTTTTGTTCTTAACTGGTAGATATAATTTTTGGTTTCCTTTGTTCACTGAGTCAATCTATTGTACTTTCTTTTTGTTGGACTGTTTTGATTTTGCTATGGGTGTATATGTATATGTGTATATTCAGTCACACTTTTTATTGTTGTTATATACCTCTGCCTCTGTGTTGGGCTTTTGCAGTTCTGTGGAGTTTTCCTTTTTGTTTTTTCTTTCTTCTCTTTTTTCTTTTCTTTTTTATATAATTTAAATTTTTTAAACCTATTATATTTCTTCCATATTTATTTCTTTGTTTGCCTTTTCTACTGTTCTTTTCCACTTGCAGTTAACCTTTGATATATACAAATCTTCTTCATCTACCCCTGTTTACCTTTGCATATCTGTTCTTTCTTTCCTTTCCTCTCAGCATATCTGCTAGCTTGCCCTCGTTGCTCTATTCCCCACTGGGCACCTTGCAGCAGCTTTGTTTTGCAGCTTGTGCTTTGGTTAGCTTTGCTCTTAACTGGTGGAGACAGCGTTTGGTTTCCCTTGCTCACCAGGTCAATTCACTGTACTTTATATTTGTTGGACTGTTTTGACTTTGCTTATGGGTGTATATGTATTGTGTGTATTCCATCACTGTAATTATTATTTGTCTGATTTTGTAACTGCCATTTGTCTGGGGTTCATCTTTGCTTTCTCGTTTTTGGGTATTTGTTTTAATCTCACTTAATGCCATAACAAACCACTTTGGAATCTTTGCTCCTGACTAGAGCTCAAGCCCTAAACCTTTGGAGTGGGAGCACTGACTCCAGTCTATAGACGACCAGAGAACTAACCCCAGGGAGTATCAAATAGTGAGAACTCACGCAAAGGAAACCACCTGAAAATGAGACCCAGCATCACCCAACCACCAGTAGCATCTTGTGCAGGAAACCTCATCTAATCAAGAAAGAAAACAAAAATACAAACCCAGTCATCAGCAGACAGGATTACCACCTCACTCGGCCTTCCCGTCAGAGGAAAAACAAGCAAACAAGAAAGCTCAGCACCAATCTCACCCTATATGAAGCTTACACAAACCACTGGACCAGTCACAGAAGGGCAGAAACCAAAAGGGAGAAAGAATTCAACCTTGAAGCCTGGGAAAAGGAGACCTCAGACACAATAAGTTAAAAAAATAATAATGAAAGTGTAGAGAAATACCATACAAATTAAGGAACAAACCAGAAATGCAGATGTCCAAATAAATGAAGAGGAAATAGGCAAACTACCTGAAAAAGAATTTAGAATAATAATAGTAAAGATGATCAAAAATCTAGAAAACAAAATGGTGAAAATGCAAGAATCAATTAACAAAGACCTAGAAGAATTAAAGAATAGACATACAGAGACAAGCAACACAATCACTGAAATTAAAAATACTGTAGAAAGAATCAATAGCACGATATCTGAAGCAGAAGAACGAATCAGTGAGCTGGAAGATAAAATGATGGAAATAACTTCTGAAGAGCGGAATAAAGTAAAAAGAATGAAAAAAACTGAGGATAGTCTCAGAGACCTCTGGCAGTATCAAATGCACCAATATTCACATAATAGGAGTCCCAGAAGAAGAGAAAACGAAAGCATTTGAGAAAATTTTTGAAGAGATTATAGTTGATAATTTCCCCAACATGGAAAAGGAAATCAAGTCAATCAAGTCCAAGAGGCACAAAGAGTCCCATACAGGATAAACCCAAGGAGAAACATGCCAAGACACAGACTAATCAAACTAACGAAGTTTAAACACTGAGAGGGAATATTAAAAGCAGCAAGGGGAAAGCAACAAGTAACATACAAGGGAAACGCCACACATTTACCAGCTGATCTTTCAGCAGAAACTCTACAGGCTGGAAGGAAATGGCAGGATATGTTTAAAGTACTGAAGGGGAAAAATCTACAACCAAGATCACTGTACCCAGCAAGGATCTCATTCAAACTTGATGGAGAAATAAAAAGCCTTTCAGACAAGAAAAAGGTAAGAGAATTCAGTACCACCCAACCAGCTTTACAACAAATGTTAAAGGGACTTATATAGTCAAGAAATACAACAGAAGAAAAAAGATTTAAAAAATCAACCCCAAACAATTAAGAAAATGGCAATAGGAGCATATATATCAATAATTACTTTAAATGTAAATGGATTAAATGCTCTAACAAGAAGACACAGACTGGCTGAATGGATAGAAAAACATGACCCATATATATGCTGTCTACAAGAAACCCACTTCAGACCCAAAGACACATATAGACTGAAAGTGAGAGGATAGAAAAATATATTCCATGCAAGTAGGAAGCAAAAGAAAGCTGGAGTAGTAATCTTTATATCAGATAAAACAGACCTTAAAGAAGATTACAAGAGATAAGGAAGGACTTTATGTAATGATCAAGGGACCAGTCCAAGAGGAAGACATAACAATTGTAAATATCTATGCACCCAACACAGGAGCACCTCAATACATAAGGCAAACACAAACAGACATAAAAGGAGAAACCGACCATAACACAGTAATATTAGGAGACTTTAATACCCAACTCGCACCAATGGACAGATCATCAAAGCAGAAAATTAATAAGGAAACACAAGTCTTAAGTGATAACATTGGATGAGATGGATCTCATTGATGTCTTCAGGATATTCCATCCAAATGCAGAAGAATACCCCTTCTTCTCAAGTGCACATGGAGCATTCTCCGGGATGGACCACATCTAGGGTCAGAAACCAAACCTCAGTAAATTTAAGAAAATTGAAACTGTATCAAGCATCTTCTCCAACCGCAATGCTATGAGACTAGCTATCTATTACAAGAAAAAACTGTAAGAAACACAAACACGTGGAGATTCAACAATACATTTCTAAATAACCAACAGGTTACTGAAGAAATTGAAAGGGAAATAAAAAAGTTTCTAGAAATAAATGACAGTAAAAACAAGACAACTCAAAACCTATGGGATGCAGCCAAAGCAATTCTCAGAGGGAAGTTTATAGCAGCACAACCCTGCCTCAAGAACCAAGAGAAATGTCAAATGGACAGCCTAGCTTTACACCGAAAACAACTGGAAGAAAAACAAAACCCCCAAAATTAGTAAAAGGAAAAAATCATAAAGATCTGAGCAGAAA
>NW_024072731.1:0-4944 GCF_014754425.2 Oryx dammah
TTGGGACAGTTTTTGGATCTCTAACAATACACTGCGCTTCCCAGGCAACACAGTGGTAAAGAATCTGCCTTCAAAGGCAGGACTCAAAGGAGATGCCAGCTGGGAAGATCATCTGGAGGACATGGGAACTCACTCCAGAGTACTTGCCTGGAAAATTCCATGGACAGAGGAACCTCGTGGGATCCCATTGCTGGGATCACAGAGAGTTGACAACAAGAGTTCACAGTACCTCACGATAATGGGTGAACTTCATGTGCTTTTGGCGGATTCCTGTTGAGGTATGGCAAAACCGATACAATATTGTAAAGTCATTAATCTCCAGTTACAATAAAAAATTTATATAAAAAATAAAAGAAATCCTAAATTTATGTTTAAAGAAATAATACTGCTGTTAACTTATTCCAGATACAGTGCGCTATTTGACATTTTCAATTCACGGGAGACTGCTAGCAAGTTTCGAAGGCTAGGTCTCTTTGAAATATCCCCACCAGCCTTGGGGATATTCATTGCTTTTGGCATTTTTGGAAAGCACTTTTAGCTGTATTTAACTGTTGATGTTTTCTTCCTGAGCGTGTCCTGGTTTCTCTTTTGCACTTTTTTTCTGTTGATGAGGGACCCCTAACATGTACAACGATAGGTGTCATGTCGAGCCCAGCGGCCTTGTGAATGTCAGATGTCTATCAGCAACAGTTTTAAGGCTCCAGTTACAGAAAAAGCGTTCATGCTGCAAGGATTCTTTATTCCCTCCTCTTGTAGGGTGGCCTCTGATGTCTGAAAGTTTTGTCAGGCATAGTTGTACATTAGAGTAAGACGAGCCAGAGGATACCACCAAACCTGGTGTCTACTCACTCTTAGATTTTATCTTAGGTAAAAGTTCGTGCTCTATATAAGTTGATTGACAAGGATGGGTTTGTTTTGCAGGTACAGATTCTGGTTCTGTGGCACTGAGAATACTAAATGGATTTAGCTGTGCCTGAACATATTTTTGAAAGTATTTCGTCTCCCATTTTTTCGAAGTAGGTTTACGTGCATTCTATACTTTTTTACGTGTCGTTTTTGAACGATGGTTCACATCCTAGTTGTAATAGTGTGCTCTATCATTCTGCTCAATGTTCCCATTAGAGAGGGGAAGCAAGGTGCAGGGCAGATTTTGTTGCTGGGTTTTTTTTTTTTTTTTTTTCGTTATGTTAGAGTGCCATCATGTGGAATCTTTATGTAATTGCAGTTCTGTTCAGTTCAGTCGCTCAGTATCTACAGACTCCGCAACCCCATGAATCGCAGCCCCTGCGAGACCCCAGTCCATCACTAACTCCTGGGGCTTGCTAAAATTCAGGTCCATCGAGGGGATGACGCCAACCAACCATCTCATCGTCTGTCGTCACCTACTCTTTCTGCCCTCAATCTTTCCTAGGAACTAGTATCGCAGGCTCCAGGTGCCTCCGTGCCCAGTTGAGGGCGTGCTGCCTGCGACTGGGCACACCTCGGTGCGCGGTAGAGAACACACGGCTCGCGGTGGGGAACCGCTCCATGCTCATTGGAGGCCGCGGAGCCCACGAGTGCGGACCACCTTCTTGGCAATTGAGGGAACACGGCTTTCGACTGGGGAGCTCTTGGTGTGAGGGGACAGACACCCGACCTCGGGAGCTCCGGGAGTGCACAAAAGGGGGGCTTGCGCCATGCGCCCAGGAAGCAGGGGTCAGGTAGCGTCGCGTGGTCAGGAAGGGGCCCCACGTGCTGAGAGGATGGATGGTCCGCTCGGGCAGGAAAGGTTCCTGGAGGTGCTGGCTCCGCGCGCGCAGGAACCCGGGTGCTCCTGCTGCACCAGGCGAGCAGGAATGGGGGTGCGGGGTGCTCGCGAGGAGAGCTGCCGGAGATAGGCTGGCCCTGCACGTGTGCAGGAAGGCGTGGGTTCTCGTGCTCCGCCGCGCGCACAGCTCCTGGGGTTTTCACCGCCAGGCCAGGAGGCCTGGTGGAATCAAGAAGTTGAGCCTCGCGTCACTCCACACGTGCACAAGAGAGGGCTGATCCCGTGCTCCCAGGAAGAGAGGCTCGTGTCGCCTGCGCCGTGGGGCCCCGCGCGCTCAAGAAGAGAGAGCTGGCACCCTGCAGCCTGGGCAGAAAAGGGTGTGGGGGGCTCGCGTCCCTCCTGCCGGGGTAAGCCTGGCCGGATTGCTCTGGCACAAGGTTCTGGGGCAACACTACGCGCGCAGAAATGGAGTGCATGCGCCGCCTGTGCAGGAAGGGGAGTTTCGCCCCGCGCATGCCGGGGTGCGGGGAAGGCAACCATTCCCCGGCGCGCAGGAAGCGGGGTCTCGCGCACGCCGCGAGCGCAGGATGTGGGGGCACGCGCCGCGGGTGGCGGGGTACAACCCGTGGGCAAAAGGCAGGGCTTGCGCCCTGCAGCCTTGGCAGGAAGGCATCTGCAGCCGCGCGTGCCGGTGGACCTTGTGTCAACATGAAAGTGGGGCTAGCTCGGCGCGCAGAAGAAAGGGGGAACGCGCCGCTCTCGCCAGGAGAAGCGCGGGTACCGGGCGCGCGCGCGCGCAGGCTTGGGGTCGCTTGCAGCTCCGGTTCAGGAAGCTGGACACGATAGGGCTTCAGGGAGCTGTCCCGAGTCTGGCAGGGACAGGGAGAGGCGTGCCTGGGACCTCCCGCCGCTTTGGGGTGTAGGGACCTGCGGCCTAAGGCTGCACTAGCTGCTAGCGGTGACCTGGAGGGGCGCGGGGCCGAGTGGCTCATCTTTTCAAGCCACACAAGTTACACATTATATATATGATTAACTACCTGAACTACATCTAAAGAATACTTAAAAGGACAATGAGTGTTCACACAAAGCAAGAACCTGAAAAAGTAGGTTTTGGGGGGCCGGAATAGGCATTACTGACAAAAGGGACGCAAGGCCCTAAACCCCTTCCCTTTGTTCCGAAGGCACAGACAGCCAGGAAGGAGTTAGGCTTTGTGATTCTGACCTGTTTTTTCCTTTCCTCAGGTGAGCTGACTCAAGAGAATCTTAAGGTGCTTATTGTTTACGATATGAGCATGAGAAGGCATAAAGCCTTCTGCATTTGTGCTAAAAGAATAATTCATAAGGTTAATCACTGACACTTGTTGAAGGACTTTTCCAAAAGAGTGTTCCAGGGTGAGCACAGATGCCGCAGCTTGAGCCCATGGGAGGGATTCCTATCTGAAGGCCATTTAGGAAGCAAGCGTTTATGGAAATGGACTTTGCTGAACTTAGGGTTTGCTGCTGCTGCTGCAGCTAAGTCACATAAGTCCTGTAGGACTATGTGCGAACCCATAGACCGGCAGCCCACCAGGCTCTGCTGTCCCTGGGATTCTCCAGGCGGGATTCTGCCAGGAATTAAGGTTTAGGAATAATTAAAATAGGTAGAAGCTAAAGATTTAAGGCATTCGGCAATGTGAGCATATTCTACTGTCTTCTCGAGATTACTGACTTTAGAGAAGTTTGTAGCAAGAAGACCTTTCTCAGAAATAGTGAGCTTAACGTCCTAAGGGCAAACAGAAGATAGAAAGGTCAGAATTAAACAGAAGCATGTGGTACACAGCCCAGACATGAGTATGAGTTTATCAATAAAGCAGAAATAGATGTTTTTCTGGAACTCTCTTGCTTTTTCCCATGATCCAGCGGATGTTGGCCCATTGATCTCTGGTTCTTCTGCCTTTTCTAAAACCAGCTGGAACATCCGGGAGTTCACGGTTCACGTATAGCTGAAGCCTGGCTTGGAGAATTTTGAGCATGACTTTCCTAGCATGGGAGATGAGTGCCATTGTACAGTAGGTTGAGCATTCTTTGGCATTGCCTTTCTTTGGAATAGGAATGAAAACTGACCTTTTCCGGTCCTGTGGCCACTGCTGAGTTTTCCAAAGGTGCTGGCATATTGAGGGCAGCATCGTCTTTCAGGATTTGAAAGAGACCCACTGGAATTCTGTCACCTCCACTAGCTTTGTTCATAGTGATGAATTCTATGGCCCACTTGACTTCACTGTTCAAGATGTCTGGCTCTCGATTAGTGATCTTTGTACAGTTCTTGAGTGTGTTGATGACAATGAACTGTGGAAAATTCTTCAAGTGATGGGAATAGCAGACCACCTGACCTGCCTCTTGAGAAATCTGTATGCAGGTCAGGAAGCCACAGTTAGAACAGGACATGGAACAACAGACTGGTTCCTAATAGGAAAAGGAGTACGTCCAGGCTGTCTATTGTCACCCTGCTTATTTAACTTCTATGCCGAGTGCCTCTTGAGAAACGCTGGGCTGGAAGAAACACAAGCTGGAATCCAGATTGCCGGGAGAAATCTCAATAACCTCAGATATGCAGAGGACACCACCCTGATGGCAGAGAGTGAAGAGGAACTTACAGGGCCTCTTTGATGAAAGTGAAAGAGGAGAGCGAACAAGTTGGCTTACAGCTCAACTTTCAGAAAAGAAAGATCGTGGCATCTGGTCCCATCACTTCATGGGAAATAGATGGGGAAACAGTGGAAAGAGTGTCAGACTTTAATTTGGGGGGGCTCCAAAATCACAGCGATGGTGACTGCAGCCATGCAATTAAAAGACACTTTTACTCCTTGGAAGAAAAGTTCAGACCAACCGAGATGGTATATTCAAAAGCAGAGACATCACTTTGCCGACTAAGGTCCGTCTAGCCAAGGCTGCGGGTTTTCCTGTGGTCAGGTATGGGTGTGAGAGTTGGACTGTGAAGAAGGCGGAGCGCCGAAGAATTGATGCTTTGGAACTGTGGTGTTGGAGAAGACTCTTGAGAGTCCCTTGGACTGCAAGGAGATCCAACCAGTCCATTCTGAAGGAGATCAACCCGAGGAATTCGCTGGAGGGAATGATGCTAAAGCGGAATCTCCAGTACTTTGGCCACCTCACGCGAAGAGTTGACTCATTGGAAAAGACTCTGATGCTGCGAGGGCCTG
>NW_024072732.1:0-4943 GCF_014754425.2 Oryx dammah
CACCAAGCCCAGGGCCGGACACACAGGGGGCTGGAGAGGCTGCTGTCTGGGTGGGGGGCAGGGAGACAGATCAGAGACGGAAACATGAGCGCGAGCCCAGTCTCCTCACATTGATCGTTGACCAGGTGGAGGACCGGGAAGCTCGAAAGCCTGCAAGCTTCAGGGTGAAGGAGACCGTGTGCCCCAGGACGACCCAGCAGCCCGCGGAGCAATGTGACTTCAAGGAGAATGGGGTGAGCCTGGGGGCGGGGAGTGAGGGCTGGGATCAGTGCTTCTCAGCGAGCTGAACAGGGAACTTTGGGAAGGTTTCCAGCATCTAGGGGTGAGGTGAGCCTGGGAGGTTATGGCCCGGGGGTTCCAGTTTGACCTTGAGCTCCCCTTGCAGCTGGTGAAACAGTGTGTGGGGACAGTCAGCCTGGACCCGTCCGATGACCAGTTTGACCTGAACTGTAATGAGGTGAGTGGCCCCTTCTGGTTTTGGAGGATTCTAGGGGGTAGAGTGTGGAGCATGCTTTGGACCAGTGACCCGCTGCCCCATCCAGGGTAGAGAAAGGCCCTCCTACCTGCACCCCTCGCTCCCCCAGGTCCCAGGTCTCCAGCCCTGGCTCTGTATCCCTTAGAGCAGTGGTTCTCTAATGCGGTCCCCACCTGGGAACTGACATGAGACAGATTCTCATGTCTGAGAGCTCCTGAATCAGACTCTGGGGTGGGGTCCAGCCATTCGTATTTTCACAAGGCCTGCAGGGGATTCTGACTGGGCTGAAGTGGAGAGGAATCCACTCAGTAATGATCTCTAATTCTCTGCCCTAATCCGGCTTTGCTAGGATGGGCTTATGACCCTTGGAAGCCCTATGTTGTCTGTGGACCTGTTTCTCCCTAGGTGTCTATATATAGGGATTCAATCATATGCTTCAAAGATAACAGCCAGAGGGTGAACAGGGTCCAACACTCGTGGTGTTCCAGTTAGAGGGCTGTTCAGGTGTGAAGTGAGGGATCTTGTCTTGACCCTTGCACAATCCCACAACAAATCTGTTTTGTCATGGTTTACAGCTTCAGAGTGTCAGGAGACTTCGTCCCCGGCGCCCACGTTTGCCAAGGCCAAGGCCAAGGCCATTGCCATTCCCACGCCCTGGGCCAAGGCCAATTCCAAGGCCATTGCCATTCCCACGCCCTGGGCCAAGGCCAATTCCAAGGCCATTGTAATTACCACAGCCACAGCCCAGGCCAATTCCAAGGCCATTGCTATTACCTCGGCCACAGCCAAGTCCAATTCCAAGGCTGCTGTGATAATAATTGGGAAGGCCAACATCAAAGTTAGCACTACTGCCAAGACCAGCGCCGAGCCCACATCCTTTCCTGCTGACATCTCCCATTCCAAGGTTTCCTGGAAAACAGTGAAGGATTGATTGACATCACACCCATTAAAGAATTTTGATGAATCCTGAGTCCACAGAAGGGTCCTAAGGCTCTGATTTGTTTGCCTAGACTTCTGGATGGTGAAAAATAAATTCTGGTGAAGACAACTTTCCCTCACCTTCAATTTCAATTTTCTCACCGCTCAACACTTACTGAGACTAAGTCCTTAAGTCTGAGAGGCCTCCTTTGAGTGTGTGTGTGTGTGCCTGTGTATGGGTGTGTGTCGATGCACATGTGTGTATCTGTGTGTGTGTGAGATCACTCCTGTGAACACAGAGAAGCGTGAGGCCTCTGTTCCTTCCAGGAGGGCACAGGGGAGGCAGCAGCCTCAGGAACTCCAGGACAGTGTCTACACCCTCAGGTCCCCCCCGAGCCCTTCACCCACCCCTACCCTCCTCCTCCAACACCCAGTAGGATGGACGGAGACCTGCTGTGTGTGCAGTGCTGGTGGGGCTGCTGCTCCTGCTCTCATGGAGCTGACAGTCCACGAGGGGCCAGGCTGCTCACCTTGTTAAACACTCACGGAGTCACAGTTCAGTCTCAGGGCTAAGCTGGAAAGTTCATTGTCCAGAATGTCTCACCTGCCCTTGACAAATTTAACTCTGGAAAAGCCCACTCCTTTTGCCTTTTCCTGTGGCATTGAGACACATCTCTGTTTCCTTACCTGGTCCCAGATTTCAGTGGTGGGTTTGTGCTTAAGGACCAACGGTATAAAAGTTTGCGCCATTAAATAGAAGCATCCTGCTCATTGGGGTGAAGAGCTCTGCATGAGGGTGAGAGACTCAGAATGACGCACAGGTCACATGTGTTTGCCCCGGTGTTTCAGACACTGTTTGTGTCCTGCCCACTTCCCATTCTCTAGCTGACCTTTGCTCTGGGGAAGACTGGAAGCACTGGGGAGTTTGAATCCAGGGAGCAGCTTCAACTAACCATTGAGAGGACTTGATGGAAAAACACCTCCTCTTCCTTAGTCCTTGGGGTAGCCCACTCCCAGACATATCACACCTCTGTCTGAGGTTCCGTGCACTTCAGTGACCTTTTCATTGAACGTACTCTTCTGACTCAGGTCCTGCCCTGTCTCCCGTCTCTACATCCCTGCTGGACCTTTCTGGAATTGCCTCCCAAACAAACTACTTCCCCTAATACTTGTCTTAGGTCTGTTTCCGGGTCAAGACACAGATTCCTTTCTCTCAGAGGTACAGAGGGCAGGATCTCACAGAGGGTGTGCTTTGTTACCTGTCAGGTTTGTCTCCTCTTGGTGAGTAGGCGGGGCTGATTTCAGGAAAGTTCATGCGTCTCACTCTACATCACTTCTCACTGTGGGAGGAAACCCGAAAGGGAAACTCAGGGCTCTGTTGTGTCTGTGCCAGTGATACAGGCTTGCCCGAGCCAGGTGTAAAGTGGTCAGGATTTTTTTTTAGCTGCTTGTTAAGCTCCTGGTAGCTTCGAAACGGTGGACGTTCCTGCCAGTGTATTGATGCCTCCCAAGCTCCGTGCCGCCCGGTCCTGTCCGTGCTGCTGAGGCAATGAGAACTGCAGGGAAGAGAGTTGGTACCAGAACACATAACTGGAGTCCGCCGTTGTTGATGAAACTGAGTAGCAATGTCTTTATTTTCCAAAGTGCACACTAGATGTCAAAACCTGGGAAGAGCCACTGGAAGGGCTGTTTGTTTGTTTTCTTTTATTTATTTATTTTTATTGGAGGCTAATTACTTTACAGTATTGTGGTGGTTTTTGCCACACATCCACATGAATCAGCCATGGGTATACAGGTGTTCCCCATGCTGAACCTCCCTCCCACCTCGCTCCCCATCCCATCCCTCAGGGTCATCCCAGTGCACCAGCCCTGAGCACCCTGTCTCATGCATCGAACCTGGACTGGCGATCTCTTTCACACATGATAATACACATAATAATAGGCCAGTTTCATCCACCTCATTAGAACGGATTCAAATGCATTCTTTTTAATAGCTGAGTAATATTCCTTTGTGTATATGTACCACAGCTCTCTTATCTATCCATCTGCCGATGGAGATCTAGGTTGCTTCCATGTCCTGGCTATTGTAAACAGTGCTGCGATGAACATTGGAGTACACGTGTCTCTTTCACTTCTGGTTTCCTCGGTGTATATGCCCAGCAGTGGGACTGCTGGGTCATATGGCAGTTCTGTTTCCAGTTTTTAAGGAATCTCCACACCATTCTCCATAGTGGCTGTCCTAGTTTGCATTGCCACCAACGGTGTAAGAGGGTTTCTTTTTCTCTGCACCCTCTTCAGCATTTACTGTTTGTAGACCTTTTGATAGCAGCCATTCTGACTGGTGTGAGATGGTACCTCATTGTGATTTTGGTTTGCATTTCTCTGATAATGAGTGATATTGAGCATTTTTTCATGTGTTTTTTAGCCATCTGTGTGTCTTCTCTGGAGAAATATCTGTTTAGTTCTTTGGCCTATTTTTTGATTGGGTCACTTATTTTTCTGGAATTGAGCTGCAGGAGTTGCTTGTATATTTTCAAGATTAATTCTTTGTCAGTTGCTTCATTTGCTATTATTTTATCCCATTCTGAAGGCTGTCTTTTCACCTTGCTTATAGTTTCCTTCGTTGTGCAAAAGCATTTAAATTTAACTAGGTCCCATTTGTTTATTTTTGCTTTTATTTCCATTACTCTGGGAGGTGGGTCATAGAGGATCCTGTTATGATTTATGTCAGAGAGTGTTTTGCCTATGTTTTCCTCTAGGAGTTTTATAGTTTCTGGTCTTACATTTAGCTCTTTAATCCATTTTGAGTTTATTTTTGTGTATGGTGTTAGAAAGTGTTCTAGTTTCATTCTTTTGCAAGTGGTTGACCAGTTTCCCCAGCACCACTTGTTAAAGAGATTGTCTTTTCCCCATTGTATATTCTTGCCTCTTTTGTCAAAGATAAGGTATCCATAGGTGCGTGGATTTATCTCTGGGCTTTCTATTTTGTTCCATTGATCTATGTTTCTGTCTTTGTGCCAGTACTATACTGTCTTGATGACTGTAGCTTTGTAGTATAGCCTGAAGTCAGGCAGGTTGATTCCTCCAGTTCCATTCTTCTTTCTCAAGATTGCTTTGGCTATTTGAGGTTTTTTGTATTTCCATACAAATTGTGAAATTATTTTTTCTAGTTCTCTGAAAAGTACTGCTGGTATCTTGACAGGGATTCCATTGAACCTATAGATTGCTTTGGGTAGTATACTAATTTTCACTATATTGATTCTTCTGATCCATGAACATGGTATGTTTCTCCACCTATTAGTGTCATCTTTGATTTTTTTCACCAGTGTTTTATAGTTTTCTATATATAGATCTTTTGTTTCTGGAAGTGCTGTTTCTACCTTCCCAGGGCACCCATGGACAGATGGAAGACCTCCACTAGGGCATGCCAGTCATTTGGGAGGAGGGAACACAGAGGCACCCAGGAAAGGGGTAGGAGTGTGTGGGCTTCCTGTGAAGGGCCCTGTCTTCCTCCATCCTCCCAGAAGTTGATGTCTGCATGGGCTCAGCT
>NW_024072733.1:0-1951 GCF_014754425.2 Oryx dammah
GACACTTCAATAAAATATGTATATGATGAGATTAAAAATAGAATATGTAAAACAAATAATTTTTAAAATAAGATGAAAAAAATGAAGTCACTCAGTCATCTCTGACTCTTTGCAACCCTATGCACTGTAGGCTGGCAGGCTCCAATATACATGGGATATTGCAGGCAAGATTACTGGAATGCATTGCCACTTCCTTCTCCAAATAGTGCAGGCCAACTGCAGCATACTCCCTGATGGTCTGTGTGCTCACTCTCACATTCCAACTCTGCATAAGGTGTATTCACATGGGCACCCTGAGCTGCCCAAAAGAGTCTCAGCCCAGATGGTGAGTTTGTGGAAGGTCCCTGGAAGGAAGTCAGAGGCTGAGTCCCAGGACTTCCCCACCCCTCACTCCCCAGATCAGCTCAGGAGCCCTTCCAGGTTTCATCAGCATCACTCTAGAACCCCAGTGTCCCGACCTTGCCCCCCACCAAGCTCCTGGGACTCAAGTGAGATATGGGTCCCAGGATCCCGGGAGAACACACCTGCAGGGTTCAGGGTCCCTTGGCCCAGACTCAGCCCTGAAAGTGAGAGATTTGCCACCAAAAGCTTGGGCTGATTCTCTCCCCATCAGGATCCCTGACCCCTACTGCTGCCGGAACCCTGTGGTTCCCATGAACTGGGGGCAGGGTGGGCGTCCCGTGCCCTCCTGTTGTCCCCTCCCTTCCCTGCACATCTGGCCAAGGAGGAGAAGCTCAGAGAGGATGAAAGGCATGTCTGCAGCTCTGAGCACCCAGCCGGCCCTGTCCCCACCGTGTACAGATGAGACCAATGGGTCCTAGAGGACAAACAGGATGTGGTCCCTGGGGGGCTGCCGCCAACCCTCGGGGTTCCCACGGCCGTGGACTCGCAGAGGGGGGCGGCGCCTCTGTGGACCCGGCTCTGATGGCTCCAGGCAGGGCTCAGGAGGCATCTCAGCCCAGACCTGAGGTCTCAGCTCTTTCTCTTTCTGCCCAGTCTGACCGCCTGCTCTAGAGCGTGAGACCCAGGTTCTCATCCTGAATCAGCCCTGGACAGTCTGGCTCCACCTAGGACTCATAAGTTTATTTTCCCAGTCCCCTCCAGAAGTGAAATTTACTTCTTGTCTTTGGTCAGTTCATAAATTATTATTTTTTTTGGAAATTTTATTTATTAAAAAAAGTTTTTTTAAAAAAATTTTTAATTTATTTTTTCAATGTAAATTTATTTATTTTAGTTGAAGGTTAATTATTTTATAATATTGTATTGGATTTTTTTTCCATTTACTCAGGTTTTACTTGATTTTTTCCCACACTGTTTCATCATCTTCTAGACATAGATATGTACATATTGTGTTAGATGTATAATTAGATATTTCATTTTTTGGTGCTATTGTAAATGGTATTTTTAAAAATTTCAGTTCTAAATACCTGGAAACAACATAATATTTTTTTGTCAACTTTACAATGTTGTATTGGTTTTGCCATACATCAAAGTGAATCCACCATGGGTGTACACGTGTTCCCCATCCTGAACCCCCCTTCCACCTCCCTCCCCATACCATCCCTCTGGTCATCCCAGTGCACCAGCCCCGAGCATCCTGTATCATGCATTGAACCTGGAGTGGTGATTCATTTCTTATATGATATTATACATGTTTCAACGCCATTCTCCCAAATCAACCCACCTTTGCCCTGTCCCACAGAGTCCAAAAGACTGTTCTATACATCTGGATCTCTCTTCCTGTCTCGCATACAGGGTTATCATTATCGTCTTTCTAAATTCCGTATATACGTGTTAGTATACTGTATTGGTGTTTTTCTTTCTGGCTTACTTCACTCTGTATAATAACCTCCAGTTTCATCCATCCCATTAGAACTGATTCAAATATATTCTTTTTAATGGCTGAGTAATACTCCATTGTGTATATGTACCACAGCTTTCTTATCCATTC
>NW_024072733.1:1961-4942 GCF_014754425.2 Oryx dammah
GAGACATCATACATAGGGAGCTCAACGAGCAACTAAAGCTCTGTGGAGCTTGATCTTCACCCCACTTGCCAGCTCGGTTCACACCAAGGTCCTCATGGTGTTATCCTCTTCAGCCCTCCGCTTGGTTGAGCCAAGCCACGTTGTGCTACCAGCTGATAACTTAAAAGGCACAAGATTCTCAAATCCTTGGCTTTGGTGAAAAGAAGCAAAAAAGACAAAACATGCAAATATTGATGAATGAGCACTACACATGCAAAGCCTCCCTGGGGCAAGTGATCTCTCTCCAGCCCTCAGTGATCTGGAGTGGAATGTCCAGTAGAATTCTGTGTGATGATGGGACGTTTTAAACATCTTCTCTGTCCAGCACCATGGCACCTGGCCACATGACGCTACTGAGCACTTGAAATGTGGTGGGTGTGACTGAAGAACTGAATGCTTCACTCCATATACGTGTAGAGTCACTGTCTGTACCCCATGGCTGGGTAAGTTCTTTATCAGCCAGTGCGGATCCAGACTAGGGGGATCTTGTTGTCCTGTTTCTACCCCTGGAACCACAGCACCCTCAGGACGCACAGCTGGGAAAAGGCTGAGGGGCTTTCCTGATGGCTCAGTGGTAAAGAATCCATCTGCCAATGCAAGAGACATGAGAGACGAAGGTTCGACCCCTGGGTCTAGAAGATTCCCTGGAGAAGGGAATGGCAACCCACTACAGGATTCTTGCCTGGAGAATCCCATGCACAGAGGAGCCTAGCGAGCTACACAGCATCCATGGGGTCAGAAAGAGTCGAACATGACTGAATCACCTTACCACGCACACACGCAGCCTCATGTGGCAAGTGGCACCACACTGGATATCTCAAAGAGAATATACTTCATCTTTCTTTGGCCAACTTGCATTGCTTTGATTATTGTTTCATGGAAAGCATGTTGTTTTAAATACAGCAGTGTGCACATGTCCATCTTAAACTTCCAATCTCTCTCTCCCCCATCCTTCCCCTCTGTAACTCTACGTTTGTTCTGTAAGTCTATAGGTCTGTTTCTGTCTTGTAAACAAGTTCATTTTTGTAAACTATTACTCAACAGAGGTTCTTTTAAATTGGCTTGCTTTTAATTTAAACTGAATATTTTGAAGACTAAACTTGCAAATTTTTATGCTTTTCTGGAATTTTCAAAAAAAGCATGATGATCATGGTAACCTACCCTGTATGTGCAATTGATTAGAATAACTTCTCCCAAAAGGTGACATAGTTAAAATAGAGTGTTAGAATAGCCAGGGGATTACTAAGAGGTGGTGGGATTTTTGAAGACGATCCTATAATTCTTGGACTCCACTCTTAGCTTCAGAGCTGCTGGGCTGCTTTGGAGGAGGAGAAGGAGTGCCCATAGAGGAACCCCTTTAAAAAGAGATGTAGCTCTTCAATTTATAACTCTGTGTGCTCAAAGGATGGGGCCAGGTCAGGGTCAGCATGGAGTGGGTTTACATCGAATTCCTCATAGATACTGGGCTTGGTGGAGAGGTGCATGGGGCTCAGGTGAGTGGGAGTGAACAGTCTCTCAGAGAGGATCCTGTGGTTCAAGTGGATGAATATCACGTCTTCTGCTGATGGGTCTTGAGAGGAAGGAGATGTGAATGATGGAATGAGATGTGATCTTCGAAGGCTGGGGCATTGGGCACGGGAGGGGCTTGGGCTATGACAACGGTTTGGCTGTGAGGACCCACCTCGTTGTTCACTGTTCTGTCTTCCTTGGGCTCTCCTTCCATGATGGCAACATCTGCGAATGGAAGAGACGCAAGGCTCTTGGGGTTGGGGCGATTCTTCTAGACTTCCATATCTTTGGTGGGGACATCAAAGCCAAAAAAGCAGGGATATGCCCCAGGTTGGTGAGTCTGTCTACTCCACTAAGTTAAAAAAGAAAAAGAAAAAGAAAAACCATCCCATAAGTAAATCCAGCCACTGACAGACTCCCTCAGGAATCTGTGCAAACCCACAGAGCCCATCCTACATCTTCCGTTATGGACCATCCTCTAATGCCTATCAGCAGATTCCCAAGATCATAAAGGGAAGAACAGATGGCTGTGGTTGAAAGGAAGAACAGGGCTTGGAGTGTCCCTGGTGGCCCAAGGATTAAGAGTCTACCTTCCAGTGCAGAGAGTGTGGGTTCTATCCCTGGTGGGAGAACTGAGATCCCACATGCCTTGAAGCAACTATCCTCAATGCTGCAACTGCTGAGCCTTCCAGCTCTGGAGCCTTGAACTGCACCCCAGCACCACAATGAGGATCCCAAATGTTGCAGCTGAGACCTGAGGCAGCTGGTAGAGGGAGGGAGGAGGGAAGGGGGTTCAGGATAGGGAACACGTGTATACCTATGGCAGATTCATGTTGATGTATGGCAAAACCAATACACTACTGTAAATTAAAAAAATAAATACATAAATTAACACATATTTTCATAAAAAGAACAGGGTTCCATTGTCCTCTGGAAGATAGTCCCTCACGGATTACAACAATGGAAATCAGTTTTTAACCTACAGGAAGTGAAAACGCCATTCTCTGCTATAAGCCCACCTCCCCCTGGTCAGATGACACTGTGCTTCCCTCCTTCAGAGTTAACGATTGTGGGTAGAACACCAGTGACAGTTTGGTTCTTCATACTTTGTGGGTAACTAGTGACAGACAAGAACAGTGAGGAAGATGCTGGTATAGATGAAGGCTACGGAGAGCCTAAGGAGAAGGTGCAGCTGGCTGGAGTGGCCTTGAGGAAGCCGTGCTTCTGCCAACAAGCCAACAGAAGAAGGTCTGCTTATCCGTTGCATACACCCTGCCCCTACACACAGGAGTTCTTGTATTGTGTCAAAGTGTCTCAGCAGCTCTCAACCTGATCAGTATGGTCTCCACTTCCAGGAGGCAGCAAAGCATCCAGGAGAGGTGCTAGCATGGGATGGAGTAATGAGGCCATGCAAGACCAGCAGCGGTCTGACA
>NW_024072734.1:0-4942 GCF_014754425.2 Oryx dammah
TGGAATGGGTGAATTTAACTCAGATGACTATTATATCTACTACTGTGGGCAGGAATCCCTCAGAAGAAATGGAATAGCCATCATAGTCAGCAAAAGTGTCCAAAATGCAGTACTTGGAGGCAATAACAAAAATGACAGAATGATTTCTGTTCATTTCCAAGGCAAGCCATTCAATATCAACGTAATCCACGTCTATGCCCCAACCAGTAATGCTGAAGAAGCTGAAGTTGAACGGTTCTATGAAGACCTACAAGACCTTGTAGAACTAACACTCAAAAAAGAAGTCCTTTTCATTATAGGGTAATGGAATGCAAAAGTAGGAAGTCAAGAAACACCTGGAGTAACAGGCAATTTTGGCCTTGGAATGTAGAATGAAGCAGGGCAAAGATGAATAGAGTTTTGCCAAGAAAATGCACTGGTCAGAGCAAACACCCTATTCCAACAACACAAGAGAAGACTCTACACATGGACATCACCAGATGGCTAACAACGAAATAAGATTGATTATATTATTTGCAGCCAAAAATAGAGAAGCTCTATACAGTCAGCAAAAACAAAACCAGGAGCTGATTGTGGCTCAAATCATGAACTCCTTATAGCCAAATTCAGACTTAAATTGAAGAAAGTAGGGAAAACCGCTAGACCATTTAGGTATGACATAAATCAAATCCGTTATGATCATACAGTGGAAGTGAGAAATAGATTTAAGGGTCTAGATCTGATAGATAGAGTGCCTGATGAACTATGGAATGAGGTTCGTAATATTGTACAGGAGACAGGGATCAAGACCATCCCCATGGAAAAGAAATGCTAAAAAGCAAAATGGCTATCTGGAGGCCTTAAAATACCTGTGAAAAGAAGAGAAAGGAAAAGGAAAGGAGAAAAGGAAATATATAAGTGTCTGAATGCAGAGTTCCAATGAATAGCAAGAAGAGATAAGAAAGCCTTCTTCAGTGATCAATGCAAAGAAATAGAGGAAAACAACAGAATGGGAAAACTAGAGATCTCTTCAAGAAAATTAGAGATACCAAGGGAATATTTCATGCAAAGATAGGCTTGATAAAGGACAAAAATGGTATGGACCTAACAGAAGCAGAAGATATTAAGAAGAGGTGGCAAGAATACACAGAAGAACTGTACAAAAAAGATCTTCACGACGAAGATAATCGCGATGGTGTGATCACTCATCTAGAGCCAGACATCCTGGAATATGAAGTCAAGCGGGCCTTAGAAAGCATCACTACGAACAAAGCTAGTGAAGGTGATGGAATTCCAGTGGAGCTCTTTCAAATCCTGAAAGATGATGCTGGGAAAGTGCTGCACTCAATATGCCAGCAAATTTGGAAAACTCAGCAGTGGCCACAGGACTGGAAAAGGTCAGTTTTCATTCCAATTCCAAAGAAAGGCAATGCCAAAGAATGCTCAAACTACCAAACAATTGCACTCATCTCACACGCTAGTAAAGTAATGCTCAAAATTCTCCAAGTGGCTTCAACAGTATGTGAACCGTGAACTTCCTGATGTTCAAGCTGGTTTTAGAAAAGGCAGAGGAAACAGAGATCAAATTGCCAACATCCGCTGGATTATCAAAAAGGCAAGAGAGTTCCAGAAAAACATCTATTTCTGCTTTATTGACTATGCCAAAGCCTTTGACTGTGTGGATCACAATAAACTGTGGAAAATTCTGAGAGAGATGGGAATACCGGACCACCTGACCTACCTCTTGAGAAATCTGTATGCAGGTCAGAAAGCAACAGTTAGAACAGGACATGGAAGACAGACTGGTTCCAAATAGAAAGGGAGTGCACTGTATATTGTCTGTATATTGTCACCCTGTATATTGTCACCTGTATATTGTCACCCTGCTGTATATTGTCACCCTGCTTATTTAACTTATATGCAGAGTACATCATGAGAAACGCTGGACTGGAAGAAACACAAGCTGGAATCAAGATTGCCGGGAGAAATATCAATAACCTCAGATACACAGATGACACCACCCTTATGGAAGAAAGTGAAAAGGAACTAAAAAGCTTCTTGATGAAAGTGAAAGAGGAGGCTGAAAAAGTTGGCTTAAAGCTCAACATTTAGAAAACGAAGATCATGGCATCCGGTTCCATCACTTCATGGGAAATAGATGGGGAAACAGTCGAAAAAGGTGTCAGACCTTATTTTTTTGGGCTCCAAAATCACTGCAGATGGTGACTGCAGCCATGAAATTAAAAGACGCTTACTCCTTGGAAGAAAAGTTATGACCAACCTAGATAGCATATTCGAAAGCAGAGACATTACTTTGCCGACTAAGTCTGTCTAGTCAAGGCTATTGTCTTTCCAGTGGTCATGTATGGATGTGAGAGTTGGACTGTGAGAAGGCTGAGTGCTGAAGAATTGATGCTTTTGAACTTTGGTGCTGGAGAGACTCTTGAGAGTCCCTTGGAGTGCAAGGAGATCCAACCAGTCCATTCTGAAGGATATCAGCCCTGAGATTTCATTGGAAGTAATGATGCTAAAGCTAAAATTCCAGTACTTTGACCACCTCATGTGAAGAGTTGACTCATTGGAAAAGACTCTGATGCTGGGAGGGATTGGGGGCAGGAGGTTAAGGGTACGACAAAGGATGAAATGGCTGGATGGCATCACTGACTCGATGGATGTGAGTCTGAGTGAACTCCGGGAGATGGTGATGGACAGGGAGGCCTGGCGTGCTGCTATTCCTGGGGTTGCAAATAGTCGGATAAGACTGAGTGACTGAATTGAACTGAACTGAAACAATCACAAGTTGTAATAGGGCGGGAGAACCTGGCAGGCAAGTTAGAGAGCCATCAGAGGGATTTGAGCTGAAACATTCCTTTCACATGCAGGAGACCGGCTGGAGCTCTAAGTTAACTTTTTCCAGGGAAAGGAGGTGGGGGACAGCCCATGTTAATGTTAGAAGAGTGGAAAGCACAGTACAATAAGGCAGGCAAACTCTGGTTTTGGGGGGTAGATACCCAGGAAAATCCAGAGGGAACGCCTGAAACCAGAATACACCTTTGCGTATTTCAGGCTTCCTTCCTCATAACCTGTGCCATGGACGGCATTCCTCCAGCTGGCTCCCGGCAGACAGTCACACGTGCCATCGTGTTGTGAGTCGATAATCGGGCTGACAGTCAAGTCAGTGCAGGGGAATCAGGTGTATCTGGAGTGGATTGGAACATTGGGGTCTTTTGGTATAGTGGCACAACCCCTGGAGTTCCTCTCGACTTTCAAGTTGAGAGCGCCTCCTCTTGAGGTGCGACGGGAACACCGGGATTCCTTTTCTGACTAAGCAAGGGAAGGGACCCTCATCTTGAGATGAGGAGGGAAAAACGGAGCTCTTCTTTAGTTGTGGTGGAACCCTCGGAGTTCCTCTCGAGTGGAGACGGTTATGTCGGGGAACTTCTTGAGTTGCAGCAAGGGTGTCATGGACCCTTTAGAGGTGCAAGAGGGAAGGTGGGATTTCTCTCGAGATGCTACAGCGGAAAAGGGCCTCATCTCGCTTTGAGGGGAGAATCTCCTGGTTTTTCTCGAGTTGTGGCTAGAAACTTGGGGATCCTCTCCAGTTATGAGGGGGACCTCAGGGACCCGCTCCTGGGGCCTCAGGAAAGTCCAGTCTCCATGTGAGTTGCAAGGGGCCTCTCAGACTCCTCTCCAGTCAGTGCTGGGCCCTAAGTCCTCATCTGGAACTGAGGCCTCAACCTCAGGTTTCCTCTCCAGTGCTGACATAGATCTTGGTTTTACTGGAGTTTCCAGAGTAGAGTCTGGCCTCGTCTCTTGTAGAGACATGCAAGTCCGCTTTCTTCCCGGGCTGTAACTGTAGTGTCAGACTTCCGGTCAAGTTGACATAGACATCTGTGACTTTCTCTTGAGGTGCCACAGTTCTGTCACACATTCCATCATGTTGTGAATCGACACTCGGGGTGACAGTCGAGTCAGTGTTGGGGAATCAGGTGTATCTGGAGTGGACTCTGACATCAGTGTCTTTTTGAATGGTGGAACAACCCCTGGAGTTCCTCTCGACTTTAAAGTTGAGAGCACCTCCTCTTGAGGTGTGATGAGAACGACAGGATTCCTGTCCTGACTAAGCAGGGAAAGGGACCCTCATCTCAAGATGAGAAAGGAAAACGGGGATCTTCCTGAGTTGTTGTGGGACCATCAGTGATCTGCTCGAGTGGAGACAGGTATGTCAGGGAAGTCCTTGAGTTGCATCAAGGGTATCAAGGACCATTTCGAGGATCAAGAGAGAAGCTGGCATTTCTCTTGAGATGCTGCAGGGTAAACGGGCCTCATCTCGCATTGAGGGGAGAGTCTCCTGGTTTTTCTCATGTTGCAGCAGGAAACTTGTGGTTCCTCTCTAGTTATGACGGGGACCTCAGGAACCACTCGTGTGGCCGCAGGAAAGTCCAGTCTCCTTGCCAGCTGGGAGGGGCCTCTTGGGATTCCTCTCCAGTCGGTGCTGGGTCCTAGGTCCTCATCTGGAGCTGAGGCCGTAACCTCAGTGTTCCTCTCCAGTGTTGACATGGATCTTGGGATTCCTGTGGAGTTTCCACGGGGGAGTCAGGCCTCATCTCATGTGGAGACATGCAAGTCTGCTTTCCTCCTGAGCTGTACCAGTAGTGTTAGGCTTCCTGTCGAGTTGACATAGGGATATGTGGCTTTCTCTCAAGGAGCCACATTTCTGTCACATGTGCTGTCGTGCAGTCCATGGATACTCGGGGTGACAGTCGAGTCAGTGCAGGGGAATCAGGTGTATCTGGAGTGGACTGGGACATTGGGATCTTTTGGAATGGTGGCACAGCCCCTGGAGTTCCTCTCGAGTTTCAAGTTGAGAACGCCTCCTCTTGAGGTGCGATGGGAACGCTGAGATTCCTTTCCCGACGAAGCAGGGAAAGGGACCCTCATCTCGAGATGAGGAGGGAAAAAC
>NW_024072735.1:0-4941 GCF_014754425.2 Oryx dammah
TGTCTAGGTTCGTCATAACTTTCTTTCCAAAGAGTAAGCGTCTTTTAATTTCATGGCTGCAATCACCATCTGCAGTGATTTTGGAGCCCCAAAAGAATAAAGTCAGCCACTGTTTCCACTGTTTCCCCATCTATTTGCCATGAAATGATGGGACCTGATGCCATGGTCTTAGTTTTATGAATGTTGAGCTTTAGGTCAACATTTTCACTCTCCTCTTTCACTTTCATTAAGAGGCTCTTTAGTTCTTCTTCACTTTCTGCCATAAGAGTGGTGTGATCTGCATATCTGAGGTTATTGATATTTCTCCTGGCAATCTTGATTCCAGCTTGTGCTTCCTCCAGCCCAGCGTTTCTCATGATGTACTGTGCATAGAAGGTAAATAAGCATGGTGACAATATACAGCCTTGATGTACTCCTTTTCCTATTTGGAACCAGTCTGTTGTTCCATGTCCAGTTCTAACTGCTGCTTCCTGATCTGCATACAGATTTTTCAAGAGGCAGCCAGGAGGTCTGGTATTCCCATCTCTTTCAGAATTTTCCACAATTTATTGTGATCCACACTGTCAAAGGCTTTGAAATAGTCAATAAAGCAGAAATAGATGTTTTTCTGGAACTCTCCTGTGTTTTTGATGATCCAGCAGATGTTGGCAATTTGATCTCTGGTTCCTCTACCTTTTCTAAACCCAGCTTGAACATCTGGAATTTCACAGTTCATGTATTGCTGAAGCCTGGCTTGGAGAATTTTGAGCATTACTTTACTAGCATGTGAGATGAGTACAATTGTGTGGTAGTTTGAGCATTCTTTGGCATTGCCTTTCTTTGTGATTGGAATGAAAACTGACCTTTTCCAGTCCTGTGGCCACTGCTGAGTTCTCCAAATTTTCTGGCATATATAGTGCAGCACTTTCATAGCATCATCTTTTAAGATTTGAAATAGCTCAACTGAAATTCCATCACCTCCACTAGCTTTGTTCGTAGTGATGCTTCCTAAGGCCCACTTGACTTCACATTCCAGGATGTCTGGCTCTAGGTGGGTGATCACACCATCGTGATTATCTGGGTCATGAAGATGTTTTTTGTACAGTTCTTCTGTGTATTCTTTTCACCTCTTCTTATATCTTCTGCTTCTGTTAGGTCCCTACAATTTCTGTCCTTTATTGAGCCCATCTTTGCATAAAATATTCCCTTGGTATCTCTAATTTTCTTGAAGAGATCTCTAGTCTTTCCCATTCTATTGTTTTCCTCTATTTCTTTGTATTGATTGCTGAGGAATGCTTTCTTATCTCTCCTTGCTATTCTTTGGAACTCTGCATTCAGATGCTTATATCTTTCCTTTTCTCCTCTGCTTTTCACTTCCCTTGTTTTCACAGCTATTTGTAAGGCCTCCTCAGACAGCCTTTTTTTTTTTTTTTTGTATTTCTTTTCCATGGGGATGGTCTTGATTCCTGTCTGCTTTACGATGTCATGAACCTCCATCCATAGTTCATCAGGCACTCTATCTATCAGATCTAGTCCCTTAAATCTGTTTCTCACTTCCACGTATAGCCATAAGGGATATAATTTAGGTCATACCTGAATGGTCTAATGGTTTTCTCCACTTTCTTCTATTTCAGTCTGAATTTGGTAATAAGGAGTTCATGATCTGAGCCACAGTCAGCCCTCAGTCTTGTTTTTGCTGACTGTATAGAGCTTCTCCATCTTTGGCTGCAAATAATATAATCAATCTGATTTTGGTGTCGACCATCTGGTGATGTCCATGTGTAGAGTCTTCTCTCGTGTTGTTGGAAGAGGGTGTTTGCTATGACCAATGTGTTCTCTTGGCAGATCTCTATTAGCCTTTGCCCTGCTTCATTCTGTACTCCAAGGCAAAATTTGCCTGTTACTCCAGGTATTTCTTCACTTCCTACTTTTGGATTCCAGTTCCTTATAATGAAAAGGACATCTTTTTGGGGTGTTAGTTCTAGAAGGTCTTGTAGGTCTTCATAGAATTGTTCAACTTCAGCTTCTTCAGCATTGCCTATCAGGGCATAGACTTGAATCACCGTGATATTGAATGGTGTGCATTGGAAATGAATAGAGATCATTCTGTCATTTTTGAGATTGCATCCAAGTACCGCATTTTGGACTCTTTTGTTGACCATGATGGCTACTGCATTTCTTCTAAGGGATTCTTGCCCTCAGTAGTAGATATAATGGTCATCTGATTTAAATTCATCCATTCCAGTCCCTCTTAGTCCACTGATTCCTAGAATGTCGATGTTCACTCTTGTCATCTCCTGTTTGACCACTTCCAATTTGCCTTGATTCATGGACATAAGATTCCAGGTTGCTATGCAATATTGCTCTTTACAGCATTGAACCTTACTTTTATCACCAGTTCCATCCACAACTGGGTGTTGTTTCTGCTTTGTCTACATCACTTCATTCTTCCTAGAGTTATTTCTCCATTGATCTCCAGCAGCATATTGGGCACCTACCAACCTGGGGAATTCATCTTTCTGTGTCCTATCTTTTTGCCTTTTCATACTGTTCATGGGGTTCTCAAAGCAAGAATACTGAAGTGATTTGCCATTCCCTTTTCTAGTGGAATACATTCTGTCAAACCTCTCCACCATGAGCTGTCCATCTTGGGTGGCACCACACACGATTGCTTAGCTTCATTGAGTTAGACAAGGCTGTGGTCCATGTGATCAGACTGGCTAGTTGTCTGTGATTGTAGTTTCAGTCTGTCTGCCCTCTAATGCCCTCTCTCAGTGCCTACCATCTTAGTTGATTTTCTCTTACCTTGGATGAACTGACTGATCACCCATGTATTAAACCCATCTCTAGTTGTCTGTCTAGATATCTACCTGTACTTGCATATATAGAGAGAAAAGGAACATATTCTTTGCTCTGTTTGACTACATTTTTATTTTGAAGTGTTACTTACTTTGGAGTTAAAAAACAGCAGTTGATGTCCCACACTCACCATTTTATCTGTCATGGGTTTTTTATTCTAGTCTTTATCAGAACCCTGTTACTCTTCTTGTACTGTCAGTCTAGCATTTAGTGATGTGTACCTACTGTTTCTCACCCCTAGTACTGACCTGGTAACTTCCCTGGACTTCACCCTGTCTATGTCGATGAAAATAGTCCCTTTATCCATTGCTCTTCAAATGACCTAAATTGAGGATGCCATCTGTTTTCTGCTAGGTTGCTCATTGATTCAGGGAACCATTAAAAGGTTTTCATCAAAAGAGTGACATAATCTGACATAAAAAAGGATTAATGTGCAGTTGTACTTAGAATAGATAAAGAGGGTATTGAGGTGACAGGGGTTGAATTGAATTACTTAGAATGCTGCTACAATAATCTAGGTAAAAGACAGTGGTGTAACTTCATTTTAACTGTGGAGGTCATAGGATATAGTCATATTTAAGGGTATTCATTGGAGCATCTTAAAAATGAATCATTAAAATATGGATGTGAGATGTAAGAAAAAGAATGCAATCAGTGAGACACCAGAATGTTTGGTCTGAAAATGTGGAGGCTTGCAATTTCAAGTAGTGGAGATGGATAAAATTATAGGAACTCTGTGAGGGTATAAAATATGGGGCTAAATTATAACACAGTAAGTTTGAGATGACTAATACATTTGAGAAAAGATTAGGTGTAACACATTGCAAGTTTGAATGGACAGTTGCTGAAATATGAACAAAAGTACACTTTAAATATAATTAGTAAATGCAATTAGTAGAAGTTGTGGTATTTGTACTCTAAAGATGGTTTCTCCCATTTTGAAAAGAGATCTAAGCTTGTAGCATAGCCATCTTATCTGATTATTAAATTGAGTAAATTGCATATTTGATTGTTACTCAAACAATACTCTCACTTTTAGAAAACCTATGTAATAGCAAATATTTATGATGAATTTACATCAATGTGTTTATTGTTAGAAATAAGAATCATATTTCTTCCTCTGAAATTTTAGAAATATATGTGTTAACTGCTGTATTTAGTGTGGCATGGATTCCATGCAAGAGGCAGCACTAGGAGGAATTGGCAAGATGGAACAGAAGTCAGAGAACTGGTTAGCCATTGTAGGGTTAGCAGTGAGTTTGGATGGATATGGTTATGAATGCACAAAATGAGATCCTAAAGAATGCTCAAACTACCGCACAATTGCACTCATCTCACAAGCTAGTAAAGTAATGCTCAAAATTCTCCAAGCTAAGCTTCAGCAGTACATGAACCACGAACTTCCAGATGTTCAAGCTGGTTTTAGAAAAGGCAGAGGAACCAGATATCAAATTGCCGACATCCGCTGGATCATCGAAAACACAGGAGACTTCCAGAAAAACATCTATTTCTGCTTTCTTGACAATGCCAAAGCCTTTGACAGTGTGGATCACAATACACTGTGGAAAATTCTGAAAGAGATGGGAATACCAGACCTCCTGGCTGCTTCTTGAAAAACCTGTATGCAAGTCAGGAAGCAACAGTTAGAACTGGACATGGAACAACAGACTGGTTCCAAATAGGAAAAGGAGTACGTCAAGGCTGTATATTGTCACCATGCTTATTTACCTTCTATGCAGAGGACATCATGAGAAATGCTGGGCTGGAGGAAGCACAAGTTGGAATCAAGATTGCCAGGAGAAATATCAATAACCTCAGATATGCAGATCACACCACTCTTATGGCAGAAAGTGAAAAAGAACTAAAGAGCCTCTTGATGAAAGTGAAAGAGGAGAGTGAAAGTGTTGGCCTAAAGCTCAACATTCAGAAAACTAAGACCATGGCATCAGGTCCCATCACTTCATGGCAAATAGATGGGGAAACAGTGGAAACAGTGGCTGACTTTATTCTTTTGGGGCTCCAAAATCACTGCAGATGGTGATTGCAGCCATGAAACTAAAAGACGCTTACTCTTTGGAAAGAAAGTTATGACGAACCTAGACA
>NW_024072736.1:0-4204 GCF_014754425.2 Oryx dammah
GCAGCCAGGCACTGCCCTCCTTCCAGGAGATAGTAATCTACCCCACAGCTTTGTAAACTGAGGAAAGGGGACTTCCTTTTTTTTTTTTTTCAAACCAGAAACCACCTTTTACATTCAGATGCTTCGAACCGCAGCATTGTCAGCTACAAACTGTTGCTTGCCGAGGTCTTTCCCTGGTGGCTCACATAGTAAGGAATCCGTCCATGTGGTCCCAAAGAGTCAAACATGACTGAGTGGCTTTCACTTTGGTTACCCCAGTGACGCAGATGGTAGAGCGTCTGCATGCGATGCAGGAGACCCTGGTTTGATCCCTGGGTCAAGTAGATCTCCTAGAGAAGGAAATGGCAACCCAGTCCAGCATTCTTGTCTGTAGAATCCCGTGGGCAGAGGAGCCTGGTGGTTTAGCAGGATTGAACCCTGTGCCGCGGCTGCCAACCTTCAACTCCCTCTGTGGGGAATTCAGGGTGGGGATTGAGGCACTCTGTGCTCTGGGGAAACTGGCGGAACAGGTCTTTGCATAGAGGTTTTCAGGAATTGATTTCATGATGCCAGTCCTTGCATTTCATCATATCTAGAAAAGCACTAAATCCCGTCATGGTAGCATCAGCTCTTTGTGAGAAGCCGAAAACCTCTTATCAGTGTGTCATTTCATTGAACTCCCCCATTCACCAAAACCAAATATATTAATTTACCCTGCTGCCTCTTTGGAGCAGCTTCTCAGAGCTATCCGAGGTTCTGTCTCCCAGGATAGAAGCCTCAGTCAGTTCAGTCGCTCAGTCCTGTCCGACTCTTTGCGGCCTCATGGTCTGCACCACATCGCGAACTCTGGGAATTTACTCAAACTCATGTCAATTGAGTTGGTGAAGCCATCCAACCATCTGATCCTCTGTCGCCCCCTTCTCCTCCTGCCCTCAATCCCTCTCAGCATCAGGGTCTTTCCAATGAGTCAGTTCTTCACATCAGGTGGCCAAAGAATTGGAGTTTCACCTTCAGCATAAACCTTCCAATGAATATTCAGGGCTGATCTCCTTTAGGATGAACTGGTTGGATCTCCTTGCAATCCAAGGGACTCTCAAGAGTCTTCTCCAACACCACAGTTCAAAAGCATCAATTCTTCAGGGCTCAGCTTTGTATAAACAAACAAGCTTTGTATAGACCAACTCTTACATCCATACATGACTACTGGGAAAACCATATCTTTGACTAGATGGACCTTTGTTGGCAAAGTAATGTCTCTGCTTTTCAATATGCTGTCTAGGTTGGTCATAACTTTTCTTCCAAGGAGTAAGTGTCTTTTCATTTCATGGCTGCCGTCACCATCTGCAGTGATTTAAGAGCCCCCCCCCAATAAAATCAACCACTATTTCCACTGTTTCCCCTGTTTCCACATCTATTTGCCAAAAAATGATGGGACCAGATGCCATGATCTTCGTTTTCTGAATGTTGAGTTTTAAGCCAAATTTTTCACTCTCCACTTTCACTTTCAAGAGGCTCTTTAGTTCTTCTTCACTTTCTGCCATAAGGGTGGTATCATCTGCACATCTGAGGTTATTGATGTTTCTCCCAGCAATCTTGATTCCAGCTTGTGCTTCATCTAGCCTGACATTTCTCATGATGTACTCTGCATATAAATTAAATAAGCAGGGTGACAACATACAGCCTTGACATACTCCTTTCCCTATTTGGAACCAGTCTTTTGTTCCATGTCCAGTTCTAACTGTTGCTTCCTGACCTGCATACGGATTTCTCAAGATGCAGGTCAGGTGGTCTGGTATTCCCATCTCTTTCAGAATTTTCCACAGTTTATTGTGATCCACACAGTCAAAGGCTTTGGCATAGTCAGTAAAGCAGAAATAGAAGTTTTCCTGGAACTCCTCTTGCTTTTTTGATGATCCAACAGCAATTTGATCTTCTAAATCCAGCTAGAACATCTGGAAGTTCATGGTTCATGTACTATTGAAACCTGACTTGAAGAATTTTGATCATTACTTTGCTAGCATGTGAGATGAGTGCAATTGTGTGGTAGTTTGAGCATTCTTTGGCATTGCCTTTCTTTGGGATTGGAATGAAAGCTGACCTTCTCCGTTCCTGTGGCCACTGCTGAGTTTTCCAAATTTGCTGGCATATTGAGTGCAGCACTTTCACAGCATCACCTTTTGGGATTTGAAATAGCTCAACTGGAATTCCATCACCTCCACTAGCTTTGTTCATAGCGATGCTTCCTAAGGTCCACTTGACTTCACATTCCAGGAAGTCTGGCTCTAGGTGAGTGATCATACCATCGTGATTATCTGGGTTGTGAAAATGTTTTTTGTATAGTTCTTCTGTGTATTCTTGCCACCTCTTCTTAATATCTTCTGCTTCTGTTAGGTCCCTACCATTTCATGAGAACCCCATGAACAGTATGAAAAGGCAAAAAGATAGGACACTGAAAGATGAACTTCCCAGGTAGGTAGGTGCCCAATATCCTACTGGAGATCAGTGGAAAAATAATTCCAGAAAGAATGAAGGGATGGAGCCAAAGCAAAAACAATACCCAGTTGTGGATGGGACTGGTAATAGAAGCAAGGTCTGATGCTGTAAAGAGCAATACTGCATAAGAACCTAGAATGTTAGGTCCATGAATCAAGGCAAATTGGAAGTGGTCAAACAGGAGATGCCAAGAGTGAACATCAACATTCTAGGAATCAGTGAACTAAGATGGACTGGAATGGGTGAATTTAACTCAGATGACCATTATATCTACTACTGTGGGCAGGAATCCCTCAGAAGAAATGGAGTAGCCATCATGGTCAACAAAAGAGTCCAAAATGCAGTACTTGGATGCAATCTCAAAAATGACAGAATGATCTCTGTTTGTTTCCAAGGCAAACCATTCAATATCATGGTAATCCAAGTCTATGCCCCAACCAGTAACACTGAAGAAGCTGAAGTTGAACGGTTCTATGAATACCTACAAGACCTTCTAGAACTAACACCTGAAAAAGATGTCCTTTTTATTATAGGGGACTGGAATGCAAAAGTAGGAAGTCAAGAAACACCTGGAGTAAAAGGCAAATTTGGCCTTGGAATACGGAATGAAGCACGGCAAAGACTAATAGAGTTCTGCCAAGAGAATGCACTGGTCAGAGCAAACACTCTCTTCCAGCAACACAAGAGAAGAATCTACACATGGACATCACCAGATGGTCAACACCAAAATCAGATTGATTATATTCTTTGCAGCCAAAGATGGAGAAGCTCTATACAGTCAACAAAAACAAGACCAGGAGCTGATTGTGGCTCAGATCATGAACTCCTTATTGCCAAATTCAGACTGAAATTGAAGAAAGTAGGGAAAACCGCTAGACCATTTAGGTATGACCGAAATCAAACCCCTTATGATTATACAGTGGAAGTGAGAAATAGATTCAAGGGCCTAGATCTGATAGACAGAGTGCCTGATGAACTATGGGTGGAGGTTCGTGACATTGTACAGGAGACAGGGACCAAGACCATTCCCATGGAAAAGAAATACATACAAGGAAAAATGACTGTCTGAGGAGGCTTTACAAACAGCTGTGAAAAGAAGAGAAATGAAAAGCAAAGGAGAAAAGGAAAGATATACCCATTTAAATGCAGAGTTCCAAAGAATACCAAAGAGAGATAAGAAAGCCTTCCTCAGTGATCAATGCAATGAAATAGAGGAAAACAATAGAATTGGGAAAACTAGAGATCTCTTCAAGAAAATTAGAGATACCAAGGGAACATTCCATGCAAAGATGGGCTCAATAAAGGACAGAAATGGTAGGGACCCAATAGAAGCAGGAATAGTCATTTGACCCCAAATGTCAGCAGTGCTGCCTTTGAGAACTGCTGGCTGGACGTGTAATTAGCCCCCTTTAATGCTGGAACCCACCACCCTGGATCCTCCCTTTCCTTCCCTCGGTTTCTGGGCAGGTCACCACCACCCCCACCGTCCCCCTGCCCCCAGGATCTCTTACCCCCTTCTGAGTCACACTGAAATGGCCTAAACTCTGAATTAGGAAATCTTTATGCCTATAATTTGAATTGCTTCTTAAGTGTCTCTTTATGTCCAACCTGGTCCTGCTATTTGAGTTGACGATCTTCATTATGGAAGGATGGAGCACTCATGGGGGAAAGAAGTTCAGAGGGAGAAGGCCTTCAAAGTTATGGAAGAAACAAGTTTAGGAGAAAGGCCTTC
>NW_024072736.1:4214-4941 GCF_014754425.2 Oryx dammah
TTCAAAGTTATGGAAGAAACAAGTTTAGGAGAAAGGCCTTCAAAGTTCCGGAAAACTTTGCAGAACAGGGCCATGCTCAGCATTGCTCTTTGTAGGCTGCTGAGAAATGGCATCTGAGTGCCCGCAGGCAGAGCTGCAGGCATGGTCTTTTGCTAACAATACCCGTACAGGGCTCACTGGGCTGAGAGTTAGGAGGTCAAGAGGGACTGACCTCGGTGGTGGTGGGAGATGGTGCTCTGCCGGGTGACCCAGACCTGTTGGGGTGCGCTTGCCAGAACCCACTCTGTGTCTTCTCTAGAGCTGAAAGTCAGATCGTGAAATAAAGAGTTTGAAAAACACGGACACCTCCTCCCTTCTGGACAATGTTGGAAAACTTCTGAAATAGCTTCCAGAAAATGTCTTATAAGGTAAGTGTGATTATACTGTCAGTATGGTTATACTCATTGCATTCCTGGGTCGGGAAGATCAGTGCCTTGTTTTTCTTCGTTTTTGGCAGGATCCTTCAGAGTCAACCAGAGAGGGAAATATTTTTCAGATACAATGCTACTTTCTTCAAAGTAATCAATATGGAAAACTTAGTTGGAAAAGGTAACATTTCAAAATCCTTTGAGTTTTGATTAACGGTTAGAAGGATGTCACGTCCCCTGTGGATCTCTTTGGGGATTCTCTGGTGGCTCAGATGGTGAAGCATTGGCCTGCGATGGCGGAGACCCAGGTTCGATCCCTA
>NW_024072737.1:0-4941 GCF_014754425.2 Oryx dammah
CTAGTCTTCTCTGGGGTGCAGAGAGCCCTTTCTCTGTAACCTCTGTCCCCACGTGTTTGTTCTCTCCAGTCTGTTTTTTTCTTCCTAATCTGATGTGTGTTTCTTTTTTGGTGGCTGTGTTTACATCCTGTCTCTGTCTTACTTGTTAGTCTGACAGCAGAGACCATCTCTCAGGAAGGGCACCTAAGCAAAGGAGCAGAGCTCTGCAGGGTGAGGCTGGAGGGGTGCTGGGGGCCAACAGGAACTGCTCTCTTGAGACAGCTCCTGGAGCCTTTTTTCCTTTCATAACCCACATCATAGTGGATTTTAGAAATAAAGACATGACGTTGGAAAACCAGGACTCAACAAAAGTAATTCTTACATTTCAGATCTCTTTAACTCTTCTTTTTAAAGCAAAATGGATTTCTATGTCTGTCTTTATCCCTGCCTTCTCTTGTTCCAGAGAGTCCCTCATACCAACTTCTTCCCTTAGGGAAAGGTACTCTGTACCTCCCTACGTTCATCAGACAGGGGAGAAAGGAGATTTCCTTCCCCTATTGCTCAACTAATATAAGAGGGAACTGGAAAATACCCTGTGTCTGGGGTCTGGGTTTCTTCCATGAAAATCTATATCTATGTAGAGAGAGAGGGGAACCTTTTAAAGAGCCAACTAAGACCCTCATTGTTTCCCGTGTGGCTCAGTGGTGAAGAAACTGCCTGCCAATGCAGGAGATGCAGGTTTGATCCCTGGGTCGGGAAGATCTCCTGCAAAGGGAAATGGCAACCCACTCCAGCATTCTTGCTGGGAAATCCCATGGACAGAGGATCCTGGTGGGCTACAGTCCATGGGGTCACAAAAGAGATGGACATGACTTAGCAACTAAACAACAAGACCCTAGGAACATTTACCAACCTTCCCCCTCAGCCCCTTTCTGCAGTAAAGATTCACTGTTTTAAGCACTGAATTCCAGGAAGGATGGCTGTTGGTAATAGCACCGAGTGACAGGACAAATCCTCTTGCAGGAATAAACCTGGCTCAGGGCTCTGAGACAGTGCCAGGAAGCTGCCACTGAAGAGGAGAGCCATCCATTTCACCTCCAGTTGTTAAGATACCATTCCCAAGGCCCTAAGAGAAGGTCAAGCTCCCTGTCTGGCATGGGGTGAGGGAGGTCAGATCTGATGCCAGAGGTCCAAGGTGTGTTCCCGAAAGAGACAAAGGGGTGTGTGAGTTTCCCCTTGCTACTACTCAGGGCTGCTGCCTTGCCGGCTGACCTGTCCTCTTTGTGTGTGCACCCTAGCAAAGACCCAAGATGGAGTGGCCTTGGAAATCCAGCCAGTCAACAGCCAGGAGGGGATCAACAGTGAGGAAGAGGAGAAGGCGGCCGCCAAGCTGCCCAAAAAGGAGAAGTCCGTGCTGCAGGGCAAGCTGACCCGCCTGGCTGTCCAGATGGCGAAAGCTGGTGAGTAGGTGGGGCCTTCTCAGTGTGTCCGTCAGTCTTCCTCTGGGTCCTCGCCACTTTGATTACTTCCTGTCTGTACCAACCAGGTCTGGCAGGAAGGAGCCGAAAATTCCAAGTGGCTGGTGCAGTTCAAGAACCTGTGTCCTTCCCTGTGACTGTTGGACCCTTGGCTTTAGCAGAGAGACATGTCTTCCTATATAGAGTTAAAGGCCCAAAACAGATGGGAGATTAACATTAGCAAGAAGGAAGACTTTAATAACTACTCACTTGCTCAAGTATTGGCTTGAAAATTCCTGAAGGGTAGAGAAGGCTGCTGTTGGCTGGGCGCAATTCTCTAGCATAGGAATGGCCAGGCACAGAGCAATCAGTTCAAAATGAGGACTGGAAGGCAAAGGAAGACAATGATTAAAGAGGCGCTTTGCAGAGCAGAAGTCACTAAAGGTCCTCCTGTGCATCACGAGAGGGAACAGCTTCCCCACGCCTGACTCTGGAGAGGGTGACGGGGAGGGTGCAGGAGGGACGGAGCTGGAAGAGGCAGCGAAAGGGAGATCGCCCCCGCAGCGGGCGTCCCTCCAGGCAGTCTGCTCCCGCTGTTTACTTCCTGACCCCACCTCTGGGTTCACCACAGAGTCGAGCCCGATGCATCTCTCCGTGTGCTGTTCACCTGGGACCTTGTTACGACGGTGCAGATTCTGACTCAAGCAGTCTGGGTGGGACCTGTGTTCCCAACAAGTCCCTCGGTGGGGCCCGCGCTGCTGCTCTGCTGAGCACATAGTGAGAAGCAGGAACCTGCGGCGATCCACTTGAGCATTCAGCTCCTCGGTCACATCAGCCTGTTTCAAGTGGTTGGCACCGCATGTGGCCAGTGGCTCCCTCTTGGACAGTGCAAACAGAGAACATTTTGAGCATCACAGAGTTTACAGAGCGTCAGCCTGGCCTGGTCATTCAGCTCCAGTACCCAGCTAATTTTTACCACCATAAAACCCCTTGCAAAGAAACAGTAGATGAACAAGAAAAATTGAAGTATGAAATCAAATCATTGAGCCTGGCACACAGGTTTGAAGCATTAAACACTTCCTGCCTAAGGCCTCCTGCTGTGCTCCTAATCCCCACCTTATTCTTTAGGGAGAACAGGCCACTGAGGGCTGTCACTGGTCTCTGTGTACTTCCCACATCCAGTGAGGCCAAGGACCAGAAGGAAGCAAGGGAATGCACTACCCTGAGAGTGAAGGCCTTCCTAAAGTTTGCACCCTCGCTCGATGCCTTGCTTGTCCTGACCCTGAATATGCCTTCACTGAAATAATCACCTCTAGCTTTGCTCTGATTTCCCTGAATCACTGGGCCCTCGGGAAAAGCAAAGATACGAATCAGAAAGCAGAACTCTTCCCAGATATTGTGCCACAGATAGACACAGGTGCCCAAATATTGATCCCCCAGCTCTCAGAGTAGCCAGGCAATACGTATGGCAGCTGGAGCCCCCAGGCCAGTTGTTTGCTGACCCAGAGCTTGTTCTTCCATTGTAGGATGTATAGGGTGAGCAACTGTCGCAGTTTGCTGGAGACCTTCTCAGTTCTAGCATTGAAAGTCCCACAGTCCAGGAAACTGCTCAGTCTCAGACAGGCCAGGATGGTTGGTCCCCCTCTGGTGTGCCATACCAACACCTCCCTGTGCCTTCATCTCCTCATAAAAGAGGATGATAGTAGTAACTTACCTCGCAGGGTTGTTGTGAGGATTCATGAGTTCCTACCTGGAAGTGCTTGCCTGGCTCATGGTGAGCACTGCCCGAACAGTTGCTGTTGTGCTCATCTTCTGTCTGTGCCACGTCAGGAGAAAGGCTGGGAGGCACTCTTCTGAGGGCTAGTCATGTAGGTGTTGTGCTAACACCACAGGGCGTCGCTGTGAACACACTGTGAACTGCCTGGCAGTCTCAGTCTGCTAGAGAAAAAGTCAATAAACTGCTAGGAAAGAGGCAACGGTAGTCACTACATCATGATTGGTGGGAAGATAGTAGCTCTGAGATAGAATCTTAAAATGCTGCTTTTGGAAAACTGTACCAACCCCCTTATTTATAAATGAGGAACTAGGCTCAGAGAGGGGTCAAGACCAGTCCAAAGCCATGAGTCAAGTTGGTACAGCACCAAAACTAACACCCATGTCTTTAGAATGCAAAATCATGTCTTTCGCCTGCACCGTAATGTACAAGTACCAGAGAATAGCTAGGGCCTTGGGGTATGACCAGATAGCTATCCGTCTCCAGTTAGGGCCCTAGGAACGCCCTCAAGCCTGGGTTCACGTGATTTGTTTCCTGGACAGGTCTGATCATGTCTGCCATCACAGTTCTCATCCCAGTTTTATCCTTTGCAATCGACAACTTTGCGATCCAGCGCAGACCGTGGCTGGCCGAGTGTACCCCCATCTACATCATTATTTTGTCTAGTTCTTCATCATCGGCGTCACGGTACTGGCGGTGGCTGTGCCTGAGGGGCTGCCCCTGGCTGTCTCCATGTCACTGGCCTTCTCTGTTAAGGTGAGGCTGGGGTGAGGCTCTGCTCTTTGAGAACACAGACCAGAGGGAAGGGCGCCAAGCAGCTCTGCTGAAAGGACGGCCACTTTGTCTTCATAAACTCTGGGTGATGCCTTCCAGGGGCACAAGCCGCTGGCACTTTGGAAGGGCCACCTGGATCAGTTGCATCAACGTTTACCTAACCTGGTAGCATCTTAAGAGGGTTTTCAAAAATGCTATCTTGCCTTTTTGTATGGGAGCAGAAAATGAAATGCAGAGAGTTGCTGGCTAGAAAATGGCCTTTGACCTGTGTTTTGGAGAGCACAGCTGCCCCTCTGCAGTCTCATCTGTTCTCCACTGTAGAAAATGATGAAAGACAATAACCTGGTGCGGCACTTAGACGCTTGTGAGACCATGGGCAACGCCACAGCCATCTGCTCGGACAAGACGGGCACGCTGACCATGAACCGCATGAGTGTGGTGCAGGCTTACATTGGAGACACTCATCACCATCAGATCCCAAGCCCTGATGACCTTGTGCTCGAGGTCCTGGAACTTATCTTCAATGGCATTTCCATCAACAGTGTCAACACCTCTAAGATTCTGGGAAGCTCTTCTTTCGCCAGGACACTTAAAATGGGCAGCTGGAAGGAACTGGTGGTTTCTCTCCCATTTCTTCTGCCTGAGTCGCCATCCCAGTTCCCAGTTCCCGCTCCCCAGTGAGCGTGTTTGGGGTGAGACCAGGGAATGATCCGTGGAAGTCGATCGGGGGATGGGGTGGGGAGTGAGGCAGAGAGGAGTCTGTGGCTGTGACATCACCATGGAAAGGCAGCATCTCTAAAAAGAGGCCTCATGCTGGTAGCAGAATTGAGCTTATCACGGGTAAATCACTTAGTTTCTGGAAGCTAAGAGAGAGTGTTAGAGGTACCAGCACCAGCCCCACAGCGTCTAAAAAGACCCCAGGCCCCGGGTGGCTCCGGGGCCAGGTCAACATGGCCC
>NW_024072738.1:0-4939 GCF_014754425.2 Oryx dammah
TGAAGCACAGAGGAAAAAAGAATTAAAAGAAATGAGGACAACCTCAGGGACCTCTGGGACAATGTGAAACTCCCCAACATTCGAATCATAGGAGCCCCAAAAGAAGAAGACAAAAAGAAAGGCCGTGAGAAAATACTTAAAGAGATAATAGCTGAAAACCTCCCTAAAACGGAGAAATAGTCACCCAAGTCCATAAAACCCAGAGAGTTTCAAACAGGATAAACCCAAAGCAAAACACCATAAGACACATATTAATCAAATTAACAAAGATCAAACACAAAAAATAAATATTAAAAGCAGCAAGGGAAAAACAACAAATAACACACAAGAGGATTCCCATAAGGATAACAGCTGATCTTTCGATAGAAACTCTTCAGGCCAGAAGCGAATGGCAGGACATACTTAAAGTGATGAAAGAGCAAAACCTACAACCCAGAGGACTGTACCCAGCAAGGATCTCATTCAAATATAAAGGAGAAATCAAAAGCTTTACAGACAAGCAAAAGCTGAGAAATTCAGCACCACCAAACCAGCTCTTCAACAAATGCTAAAGGATCTTCTCTAGGCAGGAAACACAGAAATGGTTTATAGACTCGAACCCAAAATGACAAAGTAAATGGCAACGGGATCATACTTATCAATAATTACCTTAAATGTAAATGGGTTGAATGTCCAAACCAAAAGACAAAGACTGGCTGAATGGATACAAAAAGAAGACCCCTATATATGCTGTCTACAATGTCAGCTCAGTTCAGTCACTCAGTCGTGTCTGACTCTTTGCGACCCCATGAATTGCAGCACACCACGCCTCCCTGTCGACCCACCTAAAAACAAGGGACACATACAGACTGAAAGTGAATGGCTGGAAAAAGATATTTCACACAAATTGAAAACAAAACAAACAAACAAAAAAAACCCAAAAAACAAAAAAAAAGCAGGCGTAGCGATATTCATATCAGATAAAAAAGACTTCAAAACAAGGGCTGTGAAAAAAGACAAAGAAGGACACTACATAATGATCAAAGGGTCGATCCAAGAAGAAGATATAACAATTATAAATATATATGGATCCAACACAGGAGCACCACAATATGTAAGGAAAATGCTAACAAGTATGAAAGGGGAAATTAACAGTAACACAATAATAGTGGGAGAACTTAATACCCCACTTACACCTATGGATAGATCAACTAAACAGAAAATTAACAAGGAAACACAAACTTTAAATGACACAATGGACTAGTCAGGCCTAATCGATATCTATAGGACATTTAACCCCAAAACAAGGAATTTCACCCTTTTCTCAAGTGCACATGGAAACTTCTTGAGGATAGATCACATCCTGGGCCATAAATCTAGCCTTGGTAAATTCAAAAAAATTGAAACCATTCTAAGCATCTTTTCTGACTACAATGCAGTAAGATTAGATGTCAAATACATGAAAAAAAATTTTTTAATTCCAACATATAGAGGCTAAACAGTACACTTCTGAATAACCAACAAGTCATAGAAAAAATAAAAAAGGAATCAAAATATGCATAGAAATGAATGAAAATGAAAACACAATAACCCCAAACCTATGGGACACTGTAAAAGCCGTGCTAAAGGGAGGGTTCATAGCAATACAGGCTCACCTCAAGACACAAGAAAAAAGTCAAGTAAATAACCTAACTCTCCACCTAAAGCAACTAGAAAAGGAAGAAATTAAGAACTCCAGGGTTAGTAGAAGGAAAGAAATCATAAAAATTAGGGCAGAAAGAAATGAAAAAGAAACAAAAGAGACGATAGCCAAAATCAACAAAGCTAAAAGCTGGTTCTTTGAGAAGATAAATAACATTGACAAAACACTAGCCAGACTCATCAAAAAACAAAGGGAGAAGAATCAAATCAACGCAATTAGAAATGAAAATGGAGAAATCACAGCAGACAACACAGAAATACAAAGGATCATAAAAGACTACTATCAGCAACTATATGCCAATAAAATGGACAGCTTGGAAGAAATGGGCAAATTTTTAGAACAGTATAACTTTCCAAAACTGAACCAGGAAGAAACAGAAAATCTTAACAGACCCATCACAAGCATGGAAATCAAAACTGTAATCAGAAATCTTCCAGCAAACAAAAGCCCAGGACCAGATAGCTTCACACCTGAATTCAACCAAAAATTTAAAGAGCTAACACCTATCCTACTCAAACCTTCCAGAAAAGTGCACAGGAAGGTCAACTGCCAAAGTCATTTTATGAGGCCACCAACACCCTAATACCAAAACCTGACAAAGATGCCACAAAAAAAAAAAAAGAGAAAACTACAGGCCAAAATCACTGATGAACATAGATGCAAAAATCCTTAGCAAACAGGATCCAACAACACATTAAAAAGATCATAAATCATGACCAAGTGGGCTTTATCCCAGGGATGCATGGATTCTTTAATACCCACAAATCAATCAATGTAATACACCACATTAACAAATTGAAAGAAAAACATGATTCTCTCCATAGCTGCAGAAAAAGCCTTTGACAAAATTCAACATCCATTTATGATAAAAACTCTCCAGAAAATAGGCATAGAAGGAACATACCTTAACATAATAAAAGCTATATGTGACAAACCCACAGCAAACATTATCCTCAATGGGGAAAAATTGAAAGCATTTCCCCTAAAGTCAGGAACAAGGCAAGGGTGCCCATTCTCACGACTACTATTCAACATAGTGTTGGAAGTTTTGGCCACAGCAATCAGAGCAGAAAAAGAAATAAAAGGAATCCAGATTGGAAAACAAGAAGTAAAACTCTCACTGTTTGCAGATGACATGACCCTCTACATAGAAAACCCCAAAGACTCTACCAGAAAATTACTAGAGCTAATCAATGAATATAGTAAAGTTACAGGATAAAAAATCAACACACAGAAATCCCTTGCATTCTTATACACTAACAATGAGAAAATAGAAAAAGAAATTAATGAAACAATTCCATTCACCATTGCAATGAAAAGAATAAAATATTTAGGAAAATATCTACCTAAAAAAAAAAAAGACCTATACATAGAAAAGTATAAAACAGTGATGAAAGAAATCAAAGAGGACACAAATAGATGGAGAAATATACAATGTTCACGGATTGCAAGAATCAATATAGTGACAATGAGTATACTACCCAAAGCAGTCTACACATTCAATGCAATCCCTATCAAGCTACCGACAGTATTTTTCACAGAACTAGAAAAAATAATTTCTCAATTTTTTATGGAAATACAAAAAACCTTGAAAAGCCAAAGCAATCCTCAGAAAGAAGTATGGAACTGGAGAAATCAACTTGCCTGACTTCAGGCTCTACTACAAAGCTACAGTCATGAAGACAGTATGGTACTGGCACAAAATAGAAAGCCGAGAGATAAATCCATGCACCTATGGACACCTTATCTTTGACAAAGGAGGCAAGAATATACAATAGAGAAAAGATAATCTTTTTAACAAGTGGTGCTGGGGAAACTCGTCAACCACTTGTAAAAGAATGAAACTAGAACACTTTCTAACGCCATACACAAAAATAAACTCAAAATGGATTAAAGATCTAATTAAAGACCAGAAACTATAAAACTCCTAGAGGAAAACATAGGCAAAACACTCTCCGACATAAACACAGCAGGATCCTCTATGACCCACCCCCCAGAGTAATGGAAATAAAAGCAAAGATAAACAAATGAGACCTAATTAAACTGAAAAGCTTTTGCACAACAAAGGAAACCATAAGCAATATGAAAAGACAGCCTTCAAAATGGGGGAAAAGAATAGCAAACAAAGCAACTGACAAAGAATTTATCTCAAAAATATACAAGCAGCTCCTGCAGCTCAGTTCCAGAAAAATAAACTACCCAATCAAAAAGTGGGCCAAAGAATTAAGCAGTCGTTTCTCCAAAGACATAGAGGTGGCTAACACAAGAAAAGATGCTCAAGATCACTCATTATCAGAGAAATTCAAATCAAAACCACAATGAAGTACCATCTCACACCAGTCTGAATGGCTGCTATCCAAAAATCTACAAACAATAAATGCTGGAGAGGGTGTGGATAAAAGGGAATCCTCTCACACTGTTTTTGGGAATGCAAATTAGTGCAGCCACTATGGAGAACAGTATAGAGATTTCTTAAAACACTGGAAATAGAACTGCCATATGATCCAGCAATCCCACTGCTGGACATACACACCAAGGAAACCAGAATTGAAAGAGACACCTGTACCCCAATGTTCATCAGCACTGTTTATAATAGCCAAGACATGGAAGCAACCTAGATGTCCATCAGCAGATGAATGGATAAGAAAGCAGTGGTACATATACACAATGGAATATTACTCGGCCATTAAAAAGAATACATTTGAATCAGTTCTAATGAGGTGGTGAAGCTGGAGTCTATTATACACAGTGAAGTAAGCCAGAAAAAAAACACCAGTACAGTATACTAATGCATATATATGGAATTTAGAAAGGTGGTAATGATAACCCTATATGCGAGACAGCAAAAGAGACACAGATGTATAGAACAGTCTTTTGGACTCTGTGGGAGACAGCGAGGGTGGGATGATCTGAGAGAATAGCATTGAAACATGTATATTATCATATGTGAAACAGATCACCAGTCCAGGTTTGATGCATGAGACACTGTGCTCAGGGCTGGTGCACTGGGATGACTCAGAGGGATGGAATGTAGAGGGAGGTGGGAGGGGGGTTCAGGATGGGGAACACGTGTAAACCTATGGCTGATGTATGTCAATATATGGCAAAAACCACTCCAGTGTTGTAAAGTAATTAGCCTCCAATTAAAAAGAAAAAACCTGAAGAAGATGAACTGCCATTGAGTCTTTAGGAATGTAAGAGCCCCAGTCATGGTGCAGTGGAGTCTCACCTGAGGACAAGGACAAAAAACGCCACCAA